>NC_065409.1:9169191-9412176 GCF_024362695.1 Pectinophora gossypiella
GACAAACCATTGATTTGTGATGTAATGTCTACCAATACACAAAGCCATTCTTCTTGTTCCATTTCTGATATAAATTGAATCTTTATACAATCTTTCTTAAAACGTGGAACATACAAAGTAATTCTTGGACTTCCAGGTTCAGACGATGTAGTAACACTGATAACTTCCCCTAAGTTTAATATAAATTTTATTGTACCATCTGGTTGAAAAACTGATAATGTTCCTGTATTTTCAAGAGCATGCCAGTAGAGAGACAGTATACAATCTTCACTTGAATTGCCTATACTAACTAGTCTAGCTTCACAGCTACGAGTCCATCCTTTCTCTTCTATTGCTATTCCATAATTTGATAAATCTACCTCAGAATGTGTGTTCCTGTTCTTTAATTTTTCTAAAATCTGAATTCGCCACTTTGCTGAAAGGTCAGTATTGGAAGTAACATGTGAGTCTGCAAACCAATGGGGCACTTGCACAGCATCTATTGAACAAGCCCCAGCTTCAGCAAATGCCCAGGTTGTATCACAAGTACCCCAGGCAGTTTGGCTGACTTCTTCATCAAAAAACATACCAGAATCAACATCAAATACACTGCTATCACTGTCTGGCTGTGCTTCCATGCCCACTACTGATCCAACACTCCTTACTGGACTCCAGGCTCTAGGGTTCTTCAAAGTTGTCTCATAGCTTTTTCCAGTTAAATCCATATTTTCTACATTAGTAGTACCTTTGGGGCGCATTTCTTTAGGGGGTTTTATGGGTAAGGTATGCTCAATTGGAGCAGAATGTGACTCCTCCCAGGAGTTACGTAAATTTATGTTTGATTTAAGCTCTGGAGCTGTTTCATTGAGTGTATTGAGACTTTGATGTTTATTAGTATTCGATGTTGAGGAGACCATACTAGCTGAACTGGATGTACGACTAAGTTGCATGTTTGCTTGGACCCTCCTCCACCGTTTACCTGTTTGCTCAGATGGTGTTATGCCACTTCGCCAGTAAATACACTTGTCAGAATCCCCTATAGCAAACACTTGATCATTTATGCCAACTGAAATATGAACCATATTGCCAGTAATTTCCAACCATCCACTGCCCATAGCAGCTGATTCTGATGAGCCTGCTGTGTTCCCATCCACACCTTTTCTAAACCAAACTCTAGTATCAGAACTCACAGCCCACACTGCATTGAATCCAACTGATATTTCAGAGAGCTTGGTTTCACTGGGAGATTTTACTTCTAACCATGCTTCACCTGTGGGACAATCCTTGGTAATACCTTTTCTCACTATTGCCCTCCCAGTCCACAGTAATGCCCATACCAAACCTGTTGGGCCAACAGAGATTTGTTTTATATCACAATTAGGAGGAATGCTGATGTTGATCCACTTCAAACCTTCTGGTGAAGTAGTACTGACTCCCGCTCTGTACATGACACGGCCATGAGCAGTAATAGCCCACACCGACAAAGTTCCAGGAGATGCATAAGGTATCTGGTTGCCTCCAATACTCACATCTATGAATGGCTCTTGTGTGGGATCTTTATGAAGTGGAGCTATTGCACACCAAGAATTCAAGGCACTGAACTTCCTATATCTGATCCACTTCCTTCTTCTAACACAAGATTTCCACTGTTTTACTGCACCAAACTGTGCTGGAAAATCGACGGCATAAGTCCATCCATCGTGATCTAAAGGTTGGCCATCCAGGGTGAGCTCCAGTTGCCAATCGCCCTCCCACTGCCAGGCCATAGATGGTAATCGAATACGATCAATAGACCTGTCTGTCGTGCCGTCTTGTGAGGAGAAATGGTACCTGTCTGTGGGTAATAGCCTGCCACTAAAACCTTCGAGAGGCAGCCACCTCTCATTTTCGTATGACTCTTCCTTTACACGTATTGGTATTTCTAAGCCATGGACATGGAGATATATTTGTCGATCTCCCCCTACTGCCCAAAGAAAATGTGGAACCGCTGACAAACTCTTGAATTCTAAGCCAAGGTACATGAACTCCCTCCAGCAAGAACCACTGGTCGATAAGGCGTAAACCTTGCCTTCATTGTTGATAGCAAACAATAGAGAGTTGCTAGACATGTTGCCTATGTAGATAGAAAACGAAAATCCATCTACTGCTAATACTCTTGATTCAGTGGGTGTACCGGTGGGTACACAGTAACACAGTCCACCATGGTAAAATAGGTTTTGTCTTCTCAATCACTCACATAGCGTTCGTATTATAAGCAAAAGAGTAACTAAAATAGGATATAAAATTACCACGTTTTTATTCAGAATCTGTTGAAAATAATCTAAATTTCATATTGTTTTCAAACACAATACAGAATAAAACATTTTTTGTTTCAATTTTCACTTCTCATTTAGCCAAAAAGTACAGTACAGAACAGAATTCTAAAAATTCTGCCAAATCTGGTAAATATTTTTTCTACTAAATTTGTACTAAATTCTAACAGTGTGACCAGTTTTTGCATTTTTTTTATAGTTGAGGGGCGGGCTGCCGCGCGGTGATTTTTTGTAAATTTTTGTTGACATTGCCGTATACATGCGTCCAAGCATGCGTCAAAGTCAATGTCAAAATCAAGGTAATATTTTTTTAGGGAAGGTTTGACGAACGGTAAGGTAATAAAATAAAAGGTATTGCCGATTTTTGGGGAACTACCTAAAATACGGTGAATTTTTAATTAGATATTTATAAATAATATTTTCAGGTATTATTGTTATTTGTATAATTATCGTAATTTTATAATTATCGGACCGGAAAGCGGAGCGTGGGCAGGCTTCCAACGAGGTGGAAGGTTGCGGGAAAACGCTGGATGCGGGCAGTAAAGGATCGGTTATTGAGGTGAGCCTATGTCCAGCATTGGACGATCTGATGATGAAGAATTATCATAAATAACATCATATTTTTTATTATGATGGTCAGAATGAATATTTCGTGATGCTGTCCGGTTATTGATACTTTATTGTTTAAACGCAAAACCATACAGATTTTCAAGAATAAATTATGACAGTGAGCTTAACAATCTCATTACCTAAAGTATAGTTTGCGAGCTGTGCAAATGTCCCTAGTTATTTAAAAAAATATTGATGCATTAACGAGATGGAGATTTTGATTAACATTTTTTTTCGGGATTTTATATCAATAACTCAGCATAGTCTGCCGCGAGGGCTGGTAACCCATTTACGTACGTCAGAATCAGACAGATTTGAAAATTGACGTGACGTGCGTGTGTCTACGTAGAATAGAACTCACGCGCAGTTTTCTAGTACTTCCTTTTGGCTAAATGCCCAGAAACGCTGTGAAAATTGAAAATCTGTAAGGTCGGGCCATGTTCTTTCATTCATATGGAAATAAGAAGCTTATATAATACACATTACTCATTATTGTAGTCAAAGCGCCTTCCGTGTAGTGTTCTAAAATGGGTGCATTTAGCAAAATTAGAGTAGCTTTTAAGAAATATCCTCTCTTGAGAGGAATGGCTTCTTATGCTGTAATCTGGCCACTTTCTAGTCTCATACAGCAACATTTTGAAGGGAAAAATATTGGTAAGTGAAATAATTTAGTTAGCATAGTCAGAAAGATGATTTAATAATGGTGTAACCTTACGTAAATTTCGAATTACATTATATTAATAGCTTATTTTCACATTTATTGACGATTTAAACTATAGCTAACATGACGCTTAGTGCATTATATTATCATACCTACTTAATTAGCTTATAGCCATTTCACTTTTGGAACATAAAACTTCTCAAACCTGTGTTATTGCAGAAAATTGTGACTGGATGCGATGTGCACGATATGGTTTATATGGATCTTGTTATGTGGCTCCTACACTGTACAGCTGGTTAACTGTGGCCAATGTTATGTGGCCTGGTAATTCAATTCGTGCTGGTATAATCAAGGTATGAATGAATTTATATTATAAATAATTGAAAACTTTGATAACATAGTTTGTGATGTAAGTAAATAGCTATATTTATATTAGTAATAAAATGATGTTTGGATAAAATTGCTGCCTTAGCAATAAGGCCTATTCTTGCAGTCTTCTGCTGAATTTTTAATTTATTTAAATAATTTTGTATTTATTTAAATATATCGCATATCTAGCTCTTAAAAGTCATAAATGTCAAAAAATCTGAAATTGATTTAACTTAGTAATTAACGTAGATATGGCAAAACAAAAATCGTTAAAGTAATCTACTGTAAAATTTTAAATAATACATTTATGACCTTAAAGAACTAGATATGCGATATATGTAAAAAATGTTGCTTGTATTCTTTACAAACTGCACTTACTATAATTTAATATTGCTTTACTAGTCAAAGAACCCATGGTAGACTATGTTCCATACCCCCTCCAGTTGATTGAGGCCTGTGGGCCTGTATAGCCTGTTTATATCTATGTGTACAATAAACATGAATATTATGAACAATATCATTATTATTATTTTTCAGACATTTGTTGAAACAATCACTTACACACCATTTGCTATGTGCAGTTTTTACTTTGGAATGAGCTTATTGGAAATGAAGCCTGTACATGAGGCTGCAGCAGAAGTAAAAGCGAAATTTTGGCCTACATACAAAGTAAGTATTCAAACAGTGTATTTTTTAAATATACAGGGTGAACCAAATTCATATATTATAATGATTTCTGAAGTAAGGTAGAAAATCTTGAAAAAGGTACAAAATGGGTCATATCTCCTAAACCGCAAATAATCGCTCAACATTCATGGGGGTGTTTCTGGTAGCCAATGAGTCCCTCACAATGTCAGTGAACTAACTATACCATAACTACACCATTCAAATAATTATTTACTAACACAACTCAACAATAGCTGGATAGATTTTAATGATATTCTAATTTTTCAATTTGTGTCTGCCCCAAATAGCCAAATAATTAATGAAATCAAAATAATTTATTTCGAAAATTGCGCGAGGAAACTCTATTGACGCGGTACGAAGTTCGCTGTGTCATGAGATACATTAATGAATAATTAAAATTGTTTTTCCAGGTTGGAGCATCTATATGGCCAGCTATAGCAATGTTCAATTTTTGCGTCATTCCTCCTAGAAACAGAGTACCTTTCATAAGTATGTGCAGTCTTATTTGGACTTGTTTCTTAGCCTATATGAAACATTTAGACAAGGAAAAGGTAGCTGCTAAAGCAGGAGCAAGTCCAGTACAGCTTATGAAGATGAATATATGATAATAAATATAATTTAGTTAGACGAATATTCATCTATTTTGTAGGTAGTTCAATTATCATTCTAAAGTACATAGGAAGTCAGAATCATCGAGAATGTAGATTATTGTAAAAGTTATAACAGTAAGTTAGTTAAAGTAACAGGTTGAATTATACCTAATCAAAATCCGTTTGTTTTTTGTATAAAAAACATATGAGATTTTTATTACTTACTTCCAAATGATCTGACTGTTTTTATTCCACCCAAAATATAACATGTGATATTTAGTTAAATAAAAATTAGAAAAAGCATTAACAAGAGTAGCAAGTTAAATATTTTTATAAGTACACTATAAAATAGTGTGTTATAATTAATCTATTAGAATTGAGTTAAACTGTGATAAAAAACTCAAGTGATAACTTTTATGTAACTTCGTATGACGAAATAGTTTAGGTAATGGAAGATGAAAGTCTCATCTGTCAGTCTCAATTGCTATATTATACATGTATAACATTCACAGTAGAAGAAATAAGCAGGTTATATAGATATAATAAAATATACGTATATACGTACTTTGTTCATAAATACGTTTTTGTGATTAACTAAAGTACCATATTATTATTGTAATATGATAAATACATGGACACAAATGTTATAAAGAATATTTTTTTGAATATATTTTTTATTTCATTTAAGACAGATATTGGGCTTAAAATTGTATGAGTATTTATTTTATTACACTTTAAATTAGTGATATTCTTATTGTATTGCTTATTACATATTTTGTTACTATTTCATATTTTATGTTGTGTGGTTTAATAAAAAAATATATCACAGTGAAGAATTTTATTCAACCTTTATATAATACTTGTTATTCAAAATATATTTTTAATGTACATTAAAACACACACAGTACAGTATACATATTCAAGGAGTGTGAGACGGTTTCACGTACTTTTCGGAATATTCGTTATTTCACTTTGACTTTAATAATATACTCGTGAATATATATTTTGTACTTATTATAGAAATATGTTGGTTTTGTTTGCTTATAGAAAAATGAACTGACGTTTAATTTATTTATAAAAAAAAAAAAAAAATTGAGAACTTGTCCTGCGCGCTACTGTGCGAATAAATAAGTGCAATTTAAAATTTAATATTTTTGCAGAAATTGTTTACCATTAACTGGTAATACCATGAGCCATATTGTCGTAGATTATTTTATGGACTAACTTCACGTTCGAAATGTATGTAGTAATGTGTACAAAAATATCGGTATGAAGTTAGACACAAAACACAGAAACAGTGCATTGGGACTCTGTCTATAAACTGTCAGCTCAGCTGATACAGCTGTCATCTGCCGTTATCAGAGCTATCTCACACTGAATATTTTATTTATTTATCATTTACTTTTAAAAAATTGTGTTTATATCGTTCAAAAACAATTTGTTACGGTCAAAATTAACATCGGTCACCATGCCGACGTTTTATGAGTGGTAATGACAATCCCTATAACAAATAAATGTTGATGTAACGAGCGTTCGAAAGTTTTTAACTATTTTATTAACTTTCAATTCGTCTTCAGATGTGTGCACCGGTTTAATTCAATAAACATTTTCACTTTTCTCATTGTAGGACATCTTTGAGGAAGGATAAACAATATATACAGGAATACCCCAGATTTGAAGTGACCAGCCACCCCCTAAAAGTAAACACTGTTACTGTGGTGAGATTTATGCATAATATACATATTTTAAACCAAAGTTGGTTTTTGTTGCACCGTCAATTGTAAACAAATGTATTAAGTACTGTACTTATTTTTAATAAATAAATAAATACTTTGTGTATGCCATCATCCTGCTGGTGTTGCTTGGAGATTTCTGTCCTTTTTTATTTATATTGTCCTAATCCAGATATTGTCCTAGTCCTAATCCAGAAGGACAGAGATATAGTACATCGCCTAGCACGAAAGAGACAAGAGATATGTCTCTTTCGCACTAACGGTATACAGCTTAGTTTAAAAGAGATGAGAGATTAGCACTCTAGTCACATAGCATGAATAATATAACATAGCTGTGCTCCATGCCTTCAGTGGATATGTATATGCTAAATAGTACTGTATTACATTTATTATTGTATAAAACAATATGTAGGTACCAAAGGGAACATAAAATAATGATTAGGTAATATACCTATGTTCTTTTTTTGCAGAAACAAAGCACCAGTAAGAGTTTCATGGAAAATTTGAATAAATGGAGTTCTGCT
Source organism: Pectinophora gossypiella (assembly GCF_024362695.1). Lineage (NCBI taxonomy): Eukaryota > Metazoa > Arthropoda > Insecta > Lepidoptera > Gelechiidae > Pectinophora > Pectinophora gossypiella. The sequence continues at coordinate 9,176,656 of NC_065409.1, forward strand.
TTTGATGAAGTAGACCCACTTTTAAGATTTGAACAAATGAACTTGGAAGAAGTGAGTCACTTGAATGTTGTACAAAAAAAAATATACCCTGTTAGGGTATAAAAAAATCATGACACATTCCAATTAAAATGTTTAGATTGGTTCACTGCAGAGATATTTTGAATATGTCTAACCCATTATACTAAAAATCCTTGAACATATTTTCCAGGATATAGCTCCCATTGAGGTGGCTGATATGTCAGTAAACTACACTAAAGCTTGGACTACAAGGAGGGGGGCCATCCTCAACAAATACACTACTGTGGAAAAGTTAACTATTGTAAGCAGCTTCTTGCCTGGGGGAGAGAAAAGTATGTGCAAATATTATTGTTTATTTGTCTAAATATTAAGTAACCTGCTTAACAGTCTATGTGAAAAATTCAATAATCTTTTTAAAGTCATACTTGAAATGTTGACACAGATATAACATGTCTGATTTCCATATTTTTATACAGTTATTTAATAATTTCAAATACAGATTTATTTACAATAACTAACCGTAATACTCTAATCAGTGGGATGAATAATACTCTACAAAAATATACAGGGTGTTAGTGACGTCGTAACGAAAAAAAAAATGGAACGCCTATTTTATTGTACTAAAAATGATGGTGGGTGTTTTTCTTGTCGCAAATGTTTAATTAAGATTTTCAATTTTTACTGTGCCGCAATGTAAGTCGAACAACGCGCCACACAGACGCTAAACTTACGCGCGGCTACGTTACGCGTGCGTGATACGATGTTGATATCTAGGTAGGAGTTTTCATTCTCTTGTATTTAGATGCTTAGTGGTTCAACGTTTAAAAATGTTGTTTGTTGAAGTAGAACACCTACTGCCACGATTTTTCACGCACGGTACCTACCTACCAGTTATTAAAACGTTCCTAACTTATTAACAATAAAAACCCTACTCTTGCCTTACCTTAATTGTTATTCCTTCGGATGAAGTACCTAGGTAGGTACCCTAGAACATGTCACGTCACGTAGGTATGCAACATCGCGTTTCCTCCGCGGTAGGTAGGTATCACACGCACTCACAAACACAACACCTTGCTCTTTAATAAACATCAACAATCTTCCATACTTTTGCGCAGTAAATGGTCTATGATCTATCATCATAGTCGACACTACTCATTTACAGAATGAAACAAACACTCACAAACACGAAAAAAATATCCTCGAAAAACATCACGCGATTCGGGTCAAGCTTAGTATTCGACTGAGCGGAAGCGCGCGGCGGCGTTAGCGCAAAGCATCAAAGGCGCCGACTAAGGGCGCCGACGACGCACCGGCCGCGGCCGAGTCGAGCCGACGACTAGAGAGAGAGAGAGAAGTATGTTTATGGTGCAAGTGACAGAGAAAGAAATAGTATCTGTTCGTATGCCTACTTTATTGGCGAGCGTTGCCCTTGACCCGTGCGCCGGCTATTCACCTGCGCATAGCTGAAGTTGTAGATACGTTATTATTATTATTGATGACATTGATAAAATTTAATAATTAGTAATTTTTATTTGTTTATTTTAAATGTGCGTTCTATGCAGCTTAAAACACGATATGGGACTGAAAAAAATCTAATTTTTTTATGAATTTGGCGACAGGAAACTTCACTTGATACCTATCAACTCAAAGAAATACCTAGTATCTGTTCGTAATGCTTACTTTATTGGAGCGCGTTGCCCTTGATCCGTGAGGCTATTCACGTCCGAGTATCCATCAAGACAGATCAAACAAGCCCTAACTCGGAGGTCTTGCGTCCCAGGATCCTTTAATTATGTCTTAGAACCTTCTTGGCCTATGTGGTCCAGTGGTTGAGCGATGGGATGCGGAGGGTCCGGGTTCGTATTCCGGTGGGGACATATCACAAAAATCTGTTTACAAGGCCTTTGGTTGGGACGTTACAGGCTGATCACCTGATTGTCCGAAAGTAAAATGATCCGTGCTTCGGAAGGTACGTTAAGTCGTTGCTCCCGTCTACTAGGTACTTATGTAAGCACGTAGCCGTTACATGAATATTGTACACAGAACAGGATAGGTTTAATTAGTTCTTTACTGATGATTTAACAATGAGATTTAAAACCACGAATAACTTAGTACTTAGTACCTCGGTACCAACATGTAACAAGAAAAATAAGATCACTCCTCTCGGACAATTTTTTTCTTTGAACATGCCGACATTGCCTACGCGGCGGAGTTGCCAAACTATCGATAGGTAGATTATCAATTGTTGAACTTGAAAATTGTCTAAACTATCGAAAGTAGTGATAGTACATTTAGATCGATACTAGCGATAGTACCGATAGGTCTTGCTTTGTAATAATAATGGGTATTGATCTAAAAGATCTATCGATAGGTACCTACTATTGGTTTTTTTTAACTAGGTATCGATAGAATATCGATAGGCAACACTCTGGCGGAGTGTCCGCCCAATTCTAGACGCGATCTCGCTCGATTTTTGTGTAGCGAGGTTTTGCGTAGGTACTTACATACTAAGTTGGTGGATGGTTGACATAGTAGGTAACTAATTACCTAATCTGTGGTGGTTGTGTTAGTTGGTTGTTAGTTATTCTAATGACAACAAAGAATACAATTATTTACTGTTTCAACTGTTTTAGGTAGATAATGGCCCCGATTCCTATGAGTAAATGAATGAATAACCCGGTCGAATCAAAAAGGTATCTCGCTGGTATGCAAACCGTTTGACGTGTGCTGTCAACTTAATTCTGTCGGTTGTTTTAGATTTCTGCTTAAAATTGACGTGTATTCCATAAATTTTATGCCTGTTGATTATCCGTCCATTTAAGAATAAGAATAAAATAAATTTATAAATTTACGATAGACAGAGAAAGAAATAGGATCGGTTCGTAGTGCCTACTTTGTAGGCCGCGCCGCCGCCGCGCCGCCGCCGGCGTGCGGCGCGGGGCGCGCGGAGCGGGGCGTGCGGAACGGGGCGCGCGGCTCGGTGCGTGTGGCCGTTGACCCGTTCGAGCAGCTGTTGTCTCCATTACATCGAAAATTTTCGATAATTTGTCATTATTGTTTTTTTTATTGAAATTTGGGTTCTATGCAGCTAAAAACACAATATGGAATTGAAAATAATTAAAAACAAAACTCAAAATTTCATGAATTTTGCGACGGAAAATTCCACTAGATATTAACTCAGAATCATGGTCTGAATCATCCCTCTCAGTATTCGTTACGATGTCACTAACACCCGGTATAGTTTACTGATTTAATTTATATAAACAGTTACATTATTTATCATACCAAGACTGTTTAAATATTTTAAGAACACAGTTATTAACATGCTTCTTTTTTGTTTTGTTTTATTTTTATTTTAAGTTAGTTCCTTTTCAGCCCTTATAAGACAGGTATCAAATCTAAATGAGAAGGTGAAACACAGATTGGAACAATTAGATGAGTTTGAAGAAGGTTCCATTAGGAAGACCATGGGACTGAGCCAGCAGGAATATGTTGCTAAGATCAATATGCTCAGTGATGAAATTAAAAAGGTTACTTATTTTCCTTACAATACAAAACAAGAAATAAGATGCAAACACAACAAATAAGAAATACAATTAGTGGCTTTATTCTTCTGAAACTTCCATACATGGTGAATCTCGTAACACATGTGAAATCAGTCATTTTTTTAAAGTGCTTTAATATTCTGCAAGTGCTAGTACATCAATATGTATAATGTGTTTAATCAAGTTCTATAAGTTGTATTTTAATGTTGCATACAAAAAAAAGCAAGCATTCTGTGTTACCTTGTTGTCACAGTGAACTGTGAAATATTTTTATTTTTAGGCATGGAACTCTGAGCAAAGGGTAAAAGCGTTCAAAATCGGCATCCAATGTTCAAAGCTACTCTCTGATGTGACTGTAATGCATTTCTACCCAAGCAAGTTTGTGCTGATCACTGATATTTTGGACACTTTTGGTAATTTAGTATTTGAGCGATTAAAAACAAAAAGTTTTGGGTGAGTTACTGAAAATATTGCTGCATGGTTCAAGGATAAGATATTTTGTAAAATTTTTGGATTCTTGTGCGTAAGAGCTTGTTTCTTATACGGCCTCCTTGGTCGTCTTAAGTTTTTTTTTTGACGGCCGTCGTTAACTGGCAGGTCTTCCCAAAATGTACATTTATACAAATGTATTGCACCTACTTGCAGGAATCGTGAAATAAAGTCCATTCACGAGATCGATCCTTCAGCAGTGTCTGACCAAGCCAAGGAGACTTGTCAGAACTGGATGTTCAAGATGGCTTCAATCCGGGAACTGCTCCCGCGGCTTTATATGGAGATGACTCTATTACAATGCTACGCCTTCATTTCCAAAGACGAGATCAGACCGGTTATCGCGAGACTGACCAAAATGATCAGAGGCATCGGCAATCCGCTAGTAGCGATATACCTAAGGTTGTATCTATGCCGCATCGCCTCCAAGTTGTTGGGCAAAGAAAGTGAACGGTATTTCTATGACAACTTCATGGAGTTTATCGAGGAATATGACCAGGTGGGGGTTGTTTGATGCTGTAGGAGTACTAAGCATAGTTTGAAAAAATAAATAAACTGCAGTTGAGAACGCTGAACTTGTGATGCATTTCTTATTGCTTTTCATAAATATTTATTATTTACACATTATTTATAAATGAATTGTTTTTTATTGTTAGGTATTCCATCCGGCAATAACGAAGAAATACGAAGTGCAGTTGTTGACTATGGACAAATATTTGAATCTGTACATGCCTGCTTTAGACTGGTTGCTTTACGGTACCTTGAATTCAGATAAATGCAAACTTACCCTTTTGGAAGAACTCCTGAAGAAATGCCAGGAAATGGAAAATAAGTATGTACTAATTTTTTTTACCGACTTCATATAACGATGTTATGCTAATGCAATAGCTGCTGTAAAATATTTTTGGTTTGTGAATGTTAAACTGTTTTTATATTTTATTTGCAGTGAGCTGTTACTATGCTGTGTGGTATCGGGTTTCGACTCTATGACTATCATAAAAAAGTCTCCAGAAATTTTAGACATGATCCAGAACTCGGCTGACAGAATGGGTATATTAGTTGCAGCTTTTTAGCTCTGTAAATGTTGCAACGAAAATTAGTATTCGTTTGCGTACCTATTTACACGGGCGGCGGTATCGTGCGACTTCAAAGGCGTTGCCCTATTGTAGGGATTGTAATACTGGGTAATGTAATACTCAAACATTACATTACAAGCAAAGTTACTTTACAAGCGAAGTTACATTACAAGCGAATGCTCACTGGTGGAGCACCCTCAAGACACTCCAGGCTGAGACACTAGATTTTTCGATAAATAAGATGTTTTTGTGTTTCGTAAGGCACGTTTACCTTGGTTTGTATACGTCAAAAGCAGAACTCAGTGGATTACCACACCTACCTCTTTCCCCAGTACTCTTGAATGAAGTGCTGGCGTCCCTGGGCGAACACCTTTGTTCCGCGGACAATTACCGCCAACTGTCTTCGGAGGCGCTCACGCAGGCGTGGTGGAAGATCGCGAGCAACATGAAGTCTCCCTTCCACTTCCTGCAAGTCCTCGAGCCTTGGCTGCAGTTCGCTTGCACGCATTTGTCGGTATGTACTTTCAGATTCGCTGAAAATTATGGCAGAGTTTAACCTCGTAACGCCGCGATTTCCTAACTCAATGACACAAAAGTTGACTCAAAAGTTTATAGCATTTATGATAAACATGACGGCCTTCGTGGTCTTGTGGTTCCATGTTCGAATCCTGGTGGGGACATCACAAAAATCACTTTGTGATCCCTAGTTTGGTTAGGACATCGCAGGCTGATCACCCGATTGTTTGAAAGCAAGATGATCCGTGTTCGGAGGGTACGTTAAGTTACTATTTACTTAAGTATGTAGTCGTTACAAGAGCCATGGCTTGGCGGTACAATAGTAACCCTGACCCCAGGGTTGATGAGGTCAGTCACCGGTTTACCGACCCACACGAAGGAAGATATTAAACATGGTGTTTGTTTCAGACGCAACACGTGAACATAATTTTGCGTGGTACAATACGCTACATGATCAAATGTGGGAGACCGGCGGATGAGTTCTCTGGCAACTTTCAGTTCGTCATCAAAAGAATGCTCAAGTCTATTCCTGACGTAGAAGAACTGTTCTTGATGGTGAGTGTGTTATTTATTATTCTTTGAATACTGCCGAGTGTCAGGAGATTCGCCAAATAAAGTGTATAATGCCATTCTGCTTCTAGAACCCATTCCAGATTAAGAATTGTGCTAATTAGGAGTGTGTTGGGACAAGTTATTGAGTCTTTATTTATATATCTCGTCATCAGCCCATTAACGTCCCCACTGCTGGGGCACGGGCCTTCCCTATGGATGGATAGGAAGATCGGGCCGGGCCCAGTGCGGATTGATGGTTATTAACGACTGCTAATGCAGCCGGGACCAACGGCTTAACGTGCCTTCCGAAGCACGGAGGAGCTCGAGATGAAAACTTTTTTTTGTGGTCACCCATCCTATGACCGGCCTTTGCGGAAGTTGCTTAACTTTAACAATCGCAGACCGAACGCGTTTACCGCTGCGCCACCGCACATTGGGTCGAAAGTGCTATTGCAGGGACTTACGATTCAACTTTCGATTATCACATATTTGATTATGCCAATAGATAGAGCTAATCAAACACAATAAATGTTATGTTAGGTCATTTTTTCCTAAACTTTATACTTTGGTCAGAAAAAAACATTTTCTGTTTTTTTTGTATGAAACGTATCAAAGACAGTTAAATTTCTGCCAAGTCCATACCGATCCAGCTGCGAGACCTTATTTTCTGTAATCTTTGTCTAGTTGACTACTCAAATGCAAAATCAGCATCTGCCTAAAGTTGCAATTCTTTGAAAGAAATGGGTCAGAAAAGGACAAAAAATTCAACATTTCAAAATTCAGTTTTATGTTTTATTAATTTATTATAAGCTTAGTTCTATGTTAAATACTATACAGAAATACATTACAATACAAGTGACAAAGTTAAAATGAACAAAAAATTATTTTGAAGGTACCTACCCAGAACATATAATTAATGAATAACCTTTACTTATGGTTTTTCGTTATAAAATTTCTCAAAATTAATTAACCTCTATATATCACTATTGCTCGCCATAAATTGTGACAATACATTCTTACAACTCTTATTAATTGGTTACCTACATAAGTTTTAACAAGATAATAATATAATCTTAAGAGATAAACAAAAATATACTAAGTACTTAACTTGTAAAAGACAAAAGATATTAAATACAAAAAAGTTAGCCATTATTTTAAAATGCTATTCACTTCACTATCACTAGAACTATCTTCTAAATTACTTATGTCTATAAATTCTATATCAGATTCAAGCGGATAATGCAGCAAAAGCTCTCTGGCTTCGGAAGAAAGAATCATTCCCTTTTGCTTTGTCATTCGACGTCTAAGACTCGTTATCACTGGATCAGAAGACAATAGAAGATTATGCAAAATGTCTTCATTTGTCGCTGTCCTACTCTCTTCTTCTCTTCTATCGTGTGGATTGTGAGGTGGATTAACCCCATCAACCCTGGTGTCAGGGTTGCTGTCCTACTTATTTTTCTGAAAAGGTTCTCTCTGTATTTCCGGAAGTCTTTGTTACGAGCTTCTGCTGCTTCTTCAGATAGTTTTCCTATGGGCATAGCACCAAAAATGGATAAAATCCAAAATTTTCTCAGTACTGTAAAAACACTGGTGGAATTTTATCCATGGTATTACATGCCTTCGAGTTATTGATCCATGGAGCAGATATAATTAAACATTTTGGTGCTATGCCCATAGGAAAACTATCTGAAGAAACAGCAGAAGCTCGTAACAAAGACTTCCGGAAATACAGAGAAAACCATTCCAGAAAAATAAGTAGGACAGCGACAAATGAAGACATTTTGCATAATCTTCTATTGTCTTCTGATCCAGTGATAACGAATCTTAGACGTCGAATGACAAAGCAAAAGGGAATGATTCTTTCTTCCGAAGCCAGAGAGCTTTTGCTGCATTATCCGCTTGAATCTGATATAGAATTTATAGACATAAGTAACTTAGAAGATAGTTCTAGTGATAGTGAAGTGAATAGCATTTTAAAATAATGGCTAACTTTTTTGTATTTAATATCTTTTGTTCTTTAAGTACTTAGTATATTTTTGTTTATCTCTTAAGATTATATTATTATCTTGTTAAAACTTATGTAGGTAACCAATTAATAAGAGTTGTAAGAATGTATTGTCACAATTTATGGCGAGCAATAGTGATATATAGAGGTTAATTAATTTTGAGAAATATAACGAAAAACCATAAGTAAAGGTTATTCATTAATTATATGTTCTGGGTAGGTACCTTCAAAATATTTTTTTGTTCATTTTAACTTTGTCACTTGTGTTGTAATGTATTTCTGTATAGTATTTAACATAGAACTAAGCTTATAATAAATTAATAAAACATAAAACTGAATTTTGAAATGTTGAATTTTTTGTCCTTTTCTGACCCATTTCTTTCAAAGAATTGCAACTTTAGGCAGATGCTGATTTTGCATTTGAGTAGTCAACTAGACAAAGATTACAGAAAATAAGGTCTCGCAGCTGGATCGGTATGGACTTGGCAGAAATTTAACTGTCTTTGATACGTTTCATACAAAAAAAACAGAAAATGTTTTTTTCTGACCAAAGTATAAAGTTTAGAAAAAAATGACCTAACATAACATTTATTGTGTTTGATTAGCTCTATCTATTGGCATAATCAAATATGTGATAATCGAAAGTTGAATCGTAAGTCCCTGCAATAGCACTTTCGACCCAATGTGCACCGAGCTCCTTTATTTATATATATGTATGGTTTACTGTAGACGTGTGCGTCTGCGACTGTGGAACGTCCCTCGACTATATCATACCTAATGTGTCAAGAATATAACCAACACCGTTAGAATAGAAAAAATAAATAAAAAATTACCTTATTCCGAATAGAGCCTCGTCTTAGCCCAACATAACATAAACTCATGGCTATATCCTAATTGGGGCAGTCAGAGAGTACTTAGTACATCTTGTGATGGATGTATTAAGTACCCACACCTCACAGAGCGTATCTGTTAGAATAACGTGAAACTTAGCCTTTAGACATGTAACTATTTAATTACTTTTTTATTTTCTTGGCATTGTGTTTTGACTATTTTCATTTAACTTTCTTCGTTTGACTTGTGGGTACACTAACAATTTTGCGTACCTATGTAATGGTGTAAGAGCTCGGTGGCGCAGCGGTAAACGCCCTCGGTCTGCGATTGTTGAAGTTAAGCAACTTTCGCAAAGGCCGGTCATAGGATGGGTGACCACAAAAAAAAAGTTTTAATCTCGAGCTCCTCCGTGCTTCGGAAGGCACGTTAAGTCGTTGGTCCCGGCTGTTTTAGCAGTCGTTAATAACCATCAATCCGCACTGGGCCCGCGTGATGGTTTAAGGCCCGATCTCCCTATCCATCCATAGGGAAGGCCCGTGCCCCAGCAGTGGGGACGTTAATGGGCTGATGATGATGATGTAATGGCCAAATATGCTGTACTTAAGCATTATTTGTTGTTACCACCGAAAATATTAGTGCCAAATATTATTTGATTGATTAGCTCAAAGTAGTCAAAATACAACTTGCATACTAAAGTTAAAATATTATTTGATTGATTAGCTCAAAGTAGTCAAAATACAACTTGCATACTAAAGTTCCTTTCTCCAGGATGCGTTTATGCCAGTAGTGGAGCTGGTGCAGACATCCAGTGCCCGCACGATGATGGCCAAGACCGTGTTGTCGATGTTCTTCCCTCGATACACTGGCGTGCGCATCGAGGACCACATAGTAATATCTAGCCTTATGCGCCTCTGCTGTATACTGCATGACTCTATCAAGTGAGTTACATCCTTTATAACTTTAGGAATTGTAGGATGTATGAAAGTGTCGGTAAGAGAATAAGATGATATAAGTTAAACGAGTAAGAGAGAGACAGATACGTTAGACAGAGATGCAGAATGTACGTGTGAAAGAGAAAAGAAATGAGTGAAGATGGATACAATTGAACAGAGTTGAAGAGCGAGAGGGATAAGCGAAAGGGACAGAAGAGAAACGACGACGCGGTGAAGGCTGTATTTTTGTAATAAGAATAATTAAATGAGAATAAGGTTTTTGTTTCCGGTCTCTGCATAACCATGATTAGAATGGCAGGAGGACAGAGATATAGTACATCGCATAGCGCAAAAGAGATATTATTATATCTCTCGTCTCTTTCCCACTAACGGTAGACAGCTTAGTACGAAAGGGACGAGAGGTGTCACTTTTGATCATGCTATGTGAAGGGGTCTAGTGTTCCTATTTATATTGAGTGATGTTTTGTTTTGTATACTGTACTTGGACACATTTGTTATCGCGTGTGGGTTGTCAGGTGGAATACCAGCGTCATCAATCCTGGTGTCAGGGTTATGAATGAGCCACTAAAAGCCCCTGACATGGTTCATGTAACTATTACTCAGTTACATTAGTAAATAGTAACCGGGACCAAAGGCTTAACGTGCCTTTCGGAGTACGGATCATCTTACTTTCCGGGGGCGCCAAAATCAACCAAGACTGGTTCACCTTGGCCGCAAACTGGTGGCCATAAACAACATTTTTAAAGGATTTAAATAGGTAAATTTCGGTGGCCGTAAAGTAATCGAAAAATTTTATAGTTTAACGGGCTGGGGGGTGGCACTTTTGAGGTCTTGCACCACCTAAATATTTCGCTAGGGCCGCCACTGCGTATGACATAGGAGTAGAGGATGATGTGAATTATTGTAACGTTATTTTTCTTTTCAAAGTGCTGTAACAGTGGAAGACGAGAGTAAGATTTGCGCGGAGCTGATCACAAAGTACGTGCAAGCCGTGTCGTATCAGGACGACTTGGAACAACAGCTCAACTTCTATGTGGAGTGCCGCTCAGCATTCATCAAACTAGACGCAGTGCTTATAGCGTTGGTCCATGTGAGTGCTCATGATGATCATATTAAAATTTGTTCGAGTGTTTCTTCGGACAATTTTTTTTTTTAAATAACGTCTAGGGCCCTATGCCGAGGTTTTTCTTGCAGCTTTTTTTCTCCGGCTATACAGGTTGTGAGAAGCTGAAGCTGCAGTAGTTTTAATAAAAATGATGATGACTATGTTACCTACTGAATAAAGATATTTTTGAATTTGACGCCTGAGGGACATTGTCTTGATATCAATAGTACAAAATTGCCTTTAAAGGAAACGGTTAAATCAATTGAACACACGGTTTAAAGCAAGCTGGGTATCAAATATCTTTATGGCTATTGATGCTTACAGTATCTTACCTGGCAAAATCCTAGGTCAAAGATATATTATGAAATTCTGATTACTAAATAAAGACATATTTTAAAACTGACGGAAAACATTTTCTTTTTTCTATATAACTTATTTATGAATTTTAAACAAGACGTAATAAGTCAAAACTTAATAATACGTCCGGCAAATTGTTTTTCATATTTCTTGTTTTGATGTTTAGTAAAAAGTAACTATTAAGAAACTAGCCTATTATTACATACACAACATTCATACAAAAGAGATAACTTACCTTTATAATTGAGTTACGATTCAAGTTCTATTTCTACAGGCGGTGAACACCCTAGCCGCTCGCGCAGGGGAGGCGCGCGCTAAGTGGCTGCAGCGCGCATGCGCCGCGTATAGCTTTGTGACGGTCCCGTCATTGCGATGTGCGCTCACTAAGGCGCACTTGTACCTGCTCAGCGGACAGGTGGCGCTACTCAACAACTGTGTAGGCCAGGGTAAGTTATATTAACAGTGTTACGAAGAAAATGGTGCCAATTCCTGCAGACGCCATCAAATTTTATTTTAAGTTATCCTGTCATTTTCTTAGACGGGTAATCGACAGGCATAAAATTTATGGAACACACGTCAATTTTAAGCAGAAATCTAAAACAACCGTCTAAAAATTTTACATCGGCCAATAACCCGGCAGAGTGAAGTAAACAGCACGCAGCTTTTTGATTCGTCCGGGTTATTCATTCATTTACTCATTCTTCCTAAAATTAAGAGCTGTCAATCATCCGTCTCTTTCCTTTTCGGTGGATAAAAAATGACAAAATTAAGTGTCCGCAGGAATCGGGGCCAATGGCAGACGTAAAGCGTGTGAGTCGCAGAAGCCACGTCTGCAGGAGGGCCGTGGACGTAACACAATTTCGTAGATGTCGTAAATAAAGATGTGGCGAGAGCGCCTCATTGATTATGGTCTTCGTCTGATTAAGATATACCCAGAACTGGGATATTCTATAGATAGATAACTCACGAAATAACTTCCTTTACATATTATAACATACAATTGAGGAGCTCGGTGGCGCAGCGGTAAACGCGCTCGGTCTGCGATTGTTGCAGTTAAGCAACTTTCGCAAAGGCCGGTCCTAGGATGGGTGAAAATAAATAAATAAATACCCTAATTGGTATATTGGTTTACAACATATTACCTATCTACTTTATTTGTAGCTGAAGCAAACTTCAAGGCTTTCGTAAGTCTGATACCAGACATTCCTGATTTTATAATGGAGGACGGACAGAAGAAACCTACTCATATCAAAGTTGAAGGACTTCTTAGTGACTTTTTATCTACCCTTCTGATATTACCGGTAAGCTATGGCGAGTGATATAAGGTGTATTTTTATTAGGTTTAGCCACGAGTATTTTTTTTTATTTATTTACATTTAAAGTTATCACCGTGCAGAAGCACCAATGCGCCGTAAATAATATTATTTATATTTGTTTTAATGTTATTCTCTGAACGCTTTTCGCTTTCATTTACCTATTTAATTATGTATTTTATATCGAAGTGAAATGTCTATCTATAATGGCCTAAACGCAGCTCGCTTCAAATCGGTGATAAAATTATTATGATTCGTTTTCTTTGTAAAGAAAACAGCCAAATATAAACAGCCTATATTCGTTACGCTGCTGGGCACAGACCTCCCCTCGATAAAACGGAGGGGGTATGAAGCATACTCCACGCAGCTCGACTGCGGGTTGGTGGTGTTTTTACGGCCAATAGCCGGGACCAACGGCTTAACGTGCCCTAAGCAAGGAATCATCTTACTTTTTCGGACGATCAAGTGATACTTATGCGATTTAAAAACGGAATATATTATTTAAAATATCATATTGTTACAGGATAACGTGGATAGTAATTGTAAAGCGTACATTCTGAGTGGATTTATTAAGACTATGGAGAGAATACATTGGAGAAAGTCTGAGCCTTTATATTACGAAACATTGTTACGCACTTTGGACTTACTTTGTCAAATGACCCAAGAGACTTATTCCTACCACATAGATACTGGTGAGTATTTAAAATTAGTCTTTCAGCATTAAGTTATGTAGAATCAAAATTTAGAGCATGATTCGTTAAGAGAATCTAAATTATGTTCGATCTTACGATAGGAGAATCTGATGTCGCCGTTGTCGGATACGATAATGAGGACTGTATTTACATATACGTATGTAGAATAATTCAATATTCGATAATTCATTCAAAAAGTTACACACATAAAATCACGCTTATTTTCCACCGGGGTAAGCAGAGACGGATGAAAATGGAATATAGAATTCAATTTGTTTCGGTCCTGCATACTTCTCTTGCTTCCTCCACTCATCAATCGTTTTATACACGCACGCCGGTTCATAGTAGATCGTACTGAACCTTTTCAAAGGACATCTCCAATTTGGTCAATGTACGTCCTTCTAGGTCTTACTCAGCCAGCCCTACCAACCTTTGCTTTATATTTACTGCTTTCGTAATTCTATTAAAGAAATAAAGAAACATTTTACTTTTGGACACCACAGACACAGACAGACAGGTAGGTTATATTATTCTTCATCCGTTTTACGTGTCCAAACCAATTTAACATTTCCTTCCCTTCTCAATCTTAGTCACCATATCGTCTTTTACACCACATCTCTCTTATTACACAGTTCAAAAAGTTATAGGAATAAATAACATAAAGTCCTACAGAAGCCTGGAACCTTCGAAAATTGCACGATTACCAATAGATTCAATTTCTAATTTCAACAGCAAGTTCATAATGTCATTTACTTTCATAGTTCTTTCAAACGACAAGCTGTACGGGTCCGAGGCGGAGTTCATTGACACCATAGAAAAGTATGCCACGAACATATGCCAAGAGTTGCTGGTGGTGTTGAAGTTGCTCGGCGACGCTAAAGAGACTAAAAAGCAATACAATTTGTCATTGGCGTTGTTCTGGCGGGTCATAAGACGAGGAAATCTCGAACAACACGCGATGATAAGCCTCGCCGCCAACCTATGGATACTGTCGCAAAAGTTACAAGACTCCAACAATAAAATAGCGGTAAGTCCGAAAATCCCAATTGCCCAATCGTGTGTTTTATAAATAGAAAATGAACATTTAGCCAAATTACTTTTTCGGAGCGTGATGATGTAAATAAAATACAAATGAGAACTTTTTGGGTGTTTTTAAATATTATTACAATGTATACCCAGGAACGACCAAAATAGAATGCTGCAATTATCCCGACTACGTTCTATCTAACGAGACTCATTCTAATAGACATTGGGCCGGTAACTTGTCACTATGTTTCAAAAACGTTTTTAACACCAGTAATAAAAGCTCAATAAAAGTAATAACTAATAATCAACTCACTTGTAGCAATAATACTACTACGTTTCGTGGTTATGCCTGTCCTGGTAGGCTGCAGGTGCAGGCGTGTAGGTCTGCCTGTACGTATATTTTTGTAATAATTTCGTAAATATTGTTTGTTACAGAAGGCGATATTATCTGCACTAGAAAAGAGCGATAAACCAGCTAGTCACCAACTACTTCAAAAATTGAACGAAACTGCGCGAATTTCGTAATCATTATAATTGATAGCATTCCATATTCTGTACAGTTATATTTAAGAAATATGTTAATAAGTAGTATTAATTTATGTAACGACTTTACAATCAATAATAAACGCTATTGTTTACGACTTTGTTTTCGTTGTCTACTCAATAATCCGTAAGTAATCGTTTTTTTATGCCAGTGAAAATTGTCTCCGTCGTGCTGGTACATTAACTTGTGCAACCCACTATCAAGAAAAACTAGCAGTTTTTCGGTTTCTACAATCTTTTAGATAGATTAACTTTTTTATAGAAATGTATACAGGTAACTTGAATAGTTAGGTAATAATTTATGCATTGATTAACGTATGTGAAATAAAATCAATAGTAATATTAATATCAATGAATGAAATACTATAATACTAAAGATTTATAGTATATTTTTTCTCTCACGTAAAATCTTGACAAGTCTCTTTCGCCTCATGCACTCTTAACAGTTTTCATAACTTGGCTTAGATAATCTTCACCTGATATGCCTTTAGGGCTTTCTCGATTTGTTAGATGACGTTCACTAGAATGCCTCCTAATATTGGAACTGGAGTATACATATCGGGATCAGAATGATGACTGAGGTTCGTATTAATACAACGATAAATTTGACACGTGAACAACATCTTAATACAAAATCCCCTGGTACCTAACTCATCATCTCACTAGCATTATCCCGTTGTTCACAGGGTCCGCTTATCTAACCTGAAAATTTGACAAGTTCGATTTTTACAGAAGCGATTGCATGTGTGACCTTCCAACCCACGTAGGAAAAACCAGCTCAATTCAGGTTAGGTCACCTGGATGGACATGCATTTCTCGGGATTGTGGGTTTCCGCGCGATGTTTTCCTTCACCGCTGAGCACGTGATAATCACTTATGTCCCAAATATGAATTCGAAAACAAATACAACAATCTAAAATTAAACTAAAATAATTAGAAACTAAAATTGTCTAATAACGATACGAAATTCCTTTTTTAACAATTACATGCGTAGCCGACTCTGGAGGCCTCGTGATTAATGAGCGTTTAATGAGCTGTAGTACGGCTAAGTTCTGGCGCCGGCCAGGTGGTGACCCCACAGTCAGTCGCCAGATGGAGTAAGCGGACATTGTCCGGCAAGACACGCTTCACTGGTGCGCGCGATCTGTTGCACCGATCTTTCACCTTCGCAATATTGACGCCTATAAAACCTTGTCATTACAATATTGTCACGTTACTTTCATCCCGACCCAAACGAGAAATACAACTCGACGCAGTGAGGAGTAGTGGACGTTAAAAGATCTTAAATGGGTTTATACCCATACATAAAAATGTCTAGACTCGGGTGTCTGGTACGCAGTGATCGCTCTTATTTATTTTATTTAAATTGTTTTGCTTAATTTTGCAACATTATTTTAAATTTTAATTCCTGTTACAGTTATTAATTTGGGCGATATGTGAGGGAGTGTTTGCTAAAGAAGAAAAACAAAATGGATTTGTGGAGCCGTTGGATTTTGCTCCAATTTTCGACTCGGGAGATGCAGGTTAGTATTCCATTTTATCCACGAATGTGTAAGACACTTAAGGCTTCACGCTTATGTGCACATACTTCATTTAAAAAAACAATATAAATAAAGTATTATATTTGCGTTGTGGTTTTTTCAGGACTCAGTTCGCTGGCTTCCAGTCCTATTGCCGCAGCAATGCTTAAATTAGATAAAAGTCAATACCCTCAATTGTTTGACACAGTCGTCAGTAGTTCTATTGATTCTATTCAAAGGCGGGTTGCACCAAAAGAAAATGCATTCTCTGCCGAACATTTTGGTTTCAACCCAATTGCAAGCCAAGGCTTCCAGTCGGCTAGACTAGTCGCGCCACCGCCACCGCTGCCAAAGCGACACCACCAACAACAACAGACCCAACCCCTCACACACCTACCCATACGCGAGCAACTTGTTCCTTTGCGATATGATATTCGAACTGTACACGACGCCGACTATAAAGTGTACAAACCAGAAGAAAATGAACAAGAAGAAATCCTAGCCGCTTTAAAACAAAATCCTAGTGTAGCATCATACTTCCAACCCGCAGTCACAAATCTTGAGGTTGCACATCCCATAAAATACCGCAAGGAAGAATCGGTTGACAACCCTGAAGTTGAACAAAACTACAAGCCAAATGCTTACGTTACAGGATCATCCCGTATCCGTCGTTATGCAGGTGGACGGCGAAGCGAAAAATTAAGAAGAGGCCAAGATGAAGATGAAGACCCCTATAATTATAAAGCTGAATATATTTCAAGGCCTAAAGAATTCGACAGCAGTCTTTATAGCAGCGCCTACAAGGAGGAGAAGGACCCCAATAAAGATTACGAATATCCCTATGGATATGACTCAGGATATGACCATAAAGAGTACGATAGAATAAAGGATTTATCAGAGAAGCAGGCCGCGGAGATTAGACGTAATCCAGGAAATTGTAAAGAAGTGAAGAGAGACGGCATGTCTTGCAATGTGTGCAAGGACCCTAAAACTGGTGGAAATTATGAATCTTGTTCGTATGTCACCGAACCAAAAAATAATCAATACGCTTACTCGAAAGAGAGAAAATTCGATAGCAATGACGAACCCGATGAACCAGAAAAAGATGAAAAATCTGCTGAACAACCCAAAAAGCTAGCAAAATATGAAACACCTAAGGATGACTCGCATGAATATTCGCCCGCCGAACCGGAAAAAACCCACAGCGACTACAAAAAGGATGACGATTCCGGCGACAAATACAAAGCTTACTACATCCACTCCTCTAAACCAAAGACAAGTGAGGCTATAAGAGATTCAAGCAGTGAAAGTGATGGCTCAGAAGAAAAATCAGATTCTTTAACTAAGCCTTACAATTACAAAGAGGCCATACCAGGTTTTTATACTGACACTGAGCCTAAAAAGGACGTAGAACATGTTCTAGCCGAGTTCAAAAAGAAAGATAGATCTGCGTGTAAAAAAGTTCAAAAGAATGGTATGACATGTTTCCAATGCGTCGACAAAAATGGCTTGAAAAACGAAGAATGTATGTTTGTGTCTGAGTCAGCGCCACAACGTAGTCATCTAGCGTATCAAGAAGTCAAAGAATTCACATCAAAACCTCCGACAATCGATGCAGGAAATGCAGGAGCTGTAGGAGCTGAAAGCCAAGCTGTGACAACCACTGCACCAGCGGCGCAAAAATCTGCAGCTTATGTAGTTGCTAATACTGGTTATGGTAAAAAACTGAAACGTAAGAAGGCTCGTCCAGCTAATTTAGCTGTTGCTGCCACTAATCCTATTTCTACGGTTGTGCCTGCTCACAAAGTGAAAAGGAGCGTAGAATCAGAAGCTGAAGAACGAGCTGAGATCGTGGATGAAGCCAACGTCGCACCTCCTGAAGAATTCGCCGGAGACAACTCCAGGGGTGCATATTGGGCTGAAACTATGCCTCGGTACAGTGCAGCATTAGGAGTAACTTTGCCAGAATTTATGTTAGCTCGGTCGGAACATGAGGCTTCATTCGATGAAGTTGTAGCTGGCGCGTAAAAGATAGTGTCAGGCTGCTGTTGCCAGCCAACACTAATAGTGTTATTAGAGCGTGTCCGTTGTACAACACCTTTTAGATAAAGCTTGAACAGAAGTTAACGGGCAAAAAGTATTGTTGCGTAACAAAATGAGATTTCACAGATTGACATTCTACAAATCGGACGCAATGTTTCAAAACAAGTCAACAAAACCAAATATTGATCAATAGAAATCTGTGTTTAGGGTAATTAAACAAAAAATTGATTAATTAAGTTTTACTTTAATAATTGTTTTTCTATGCGTTTGTTTTTAAAATACTTTTATTGTAATATACATGGTTCAAGTAACGAGGACTGTCCATTTGTATGTTATTTTTTGTTAACTAGTTTTAGATAAATTGAGATTAAACTCATTGTATTCTGTTTGTTAACTGTTATTTTTATTTGCATTCCTTTGTCATAACTTTGATAAATTCTAATCAAGAAAAAGTTTAACACGTGATAAACTTTAGTCAATCTCAATTGTTGGCATGGATTTCGGTCAGTGTCCTAGATGTCAATACATTTCTGTTCTTATTTTTGCTGGTAATTGTCCAAGACGTGTACGTCATCGTTGTACAGTACAGGAACCGCCTGCACACGATGCAGGCTCTGGGAGTCGGGAGAAAGTAATAAATATCAGTCGTGTTGTGCCCATGCAATGATACAGTATTGAGTGAATATAAATAAATTCACTTGTGGCCAATAATAAAGTAGATAATCGCGTAACGGTTTTGTGTGCGGGCCAGAATCGAACGGTTCAGTAGATACCGGCGTATTGTTCTATCTTATTGTATTATTTGTTGGATTTCACACCGTAAAAGTAAGTAACTTTAAAATAGATATTACAAAACTCTATTTTCACTTTATATTGAAATTCTTCGGAATTTTGATATGAATTATAAATAGATAAATAAATGATTATATTACTATCATTAGTAGATGAAATATTAATTAAGTTTATTACGGTAAAAATAATAGGCAACATTATACATCGTAGTAGGTATTTTATTTTGTGCCGTAAGACAGCCAAACTCAAACCTAACTTACCAGCGATTTTATATAGAAATTTATTTCTATCTAAAAATATTTATTTCCATATTGGACGCCACATTAATAAATTTAAATTTACTTATAAACCAAAAAAGACCCCATGCCCTACCCCTACCTACCCACACTACATAAAACAGTATTTTTAATAAGAGGGTGTATTTAGCAAACGCTCACAAGGATACTGAATTTTCGACCACACATAGACCATGTAGTGGACAGTTTAGATACGAATCGAATGCATTTAGCTAATTTTGTGAAAACTATGTACCTACTAAACTTTGTTTACCGGAAGCAGATGTTGGTGCTCGTCAATCTATAAAATAGACACGTACGCTTGTGCTATAAACCCAGACAACTATTACAAAAAATAAATCTCTTGTCTCTTTGCCAAGTAACGGATTAAATAAAAAAACTATTATTGCGCAGTGATGGACTTTTTCGACCAATGCTCGGTATCGCTTTGGTTACGTACTTATTTATTTTCGTCCAAAATAGCATAGATCGGCATGCAGTTTTTCGTCGGCTGTTTTTGTTTTGCTAATGCGAGTAAATGGAAATATTGAGAGCGAAGCCAAATGTGTGCCGTTTATTTTCGTATTAACGTTTCAAGTAGCCTAAAGACTTCGTTGGGATAACATTGGGGTTTAAACCGTTAATTGTGATCCTATTAATAGGTAGACATTACATATACTTATAGAACTGTTTAATCATTAGAACAAGAGTTATTTTCGACAGCTAAGACTAGTAAAACGAGTTGAGAAAATAATTTGGAGCTAATATTCTTTTGTGTATGACGTTTGGGCGGAAGGCAAGAGGGAAACTACTGTCCTATTTTTCCCTAAAAAAATAGCATGGAGAATGCTCCATACTGTGGCCAGCACCAGCAGGCACGGGTTCATTGACCAATAGACGCAACCAACGTTATACCTATATGTGGATAAACCTCGTACGACTATTGGTTGTAGCCCTCGATATAATTCGTACCGCTGGTCTTTTTCTCTCGTATGGGTTGAGACGCCAATAACCGACATCATCAGACCTGGTGTATTGAGCTGGCGAAGGCTCATTTAACGACTGTATAATAAGTAAACAGAAGCCGGGACAGCTTAGGGTGCCCTCCGAAGTACGGATCATCTTATTTTTGGCGCCGCTGTTTATTTATGTAGTCGTAACTTTAAATGTGTTCCTACCTTAATAAAAGTTTGATTTGTACGAAGGAGAATGAGCAAGCCAGTAGAGGTGGAAGATGAGGAGTATGTGGACGTGCGGTCCCTGCCGCTGCGTCCGCCGCAGCCGCAGCCGCCGCCGCAGCGCACCACGCGCCGGCCCTGGCACCCCGTCATGTGGGACGACACCATCGTCGGCCTGCCGCCCCCCGACCACAAGTACACTGCTGAGCAGGTATAGACAAAGAGAACATAATTCACTACGTTTTAGGATAGTTATAATATAAAAAATTCTATAATATAATCTTGGAGTCAAAACAAAGAAGGCTAAAATGAGTAGGTATTTCCTAAGTAAAATTTGAAACCGTGGTAGCCCAGTTTGTAGAACGCTTGCCTCTCACTTTGAAGTCGCAAGTTCGAATCCAGAACAGGCCTTAACCAAAGATCGTCGAATTTGTTTTCGAATTCATGTTTAGATCATAAATGATTATCACGTGCTCAGCGGTGAAGAAAAACATCGTGAGGAAACCTACATTCCCGAGACATGAATATTCGGAGGTGTGTGACCTAACCTGTATTGGGCTGGTTTTCTCTTCGCGGGTTGGAAGGTCAGGCAGGCAGTCGCTTCTGTAAAAAACCGGACCTGTCAGATCTTCAGGTTAGGTAAGCGGACCCTGTGAAAAACGGGAAACGGGGTAAGGAGATGATGATTTGCTAAGTAAGCAAGTTCCATCTTGGGTCTCACTGGTAGTCGTCACTTATCAAAATGTGTGATGGTGGTCAAATGGGAACCCATAGGAAATTAAAAAGGCAACCTACTAAAGAACCGTTATGGAATGAAATCGCGTTCACAGCTCCCTCACAAGGGCGTTCCTAATCAGAGCCGTACTTTACATGCACGTGTGATACTTACATCCTTAACTCCCATCAGTTAGAAGAGTCTGAAGTGGTCAGGATCCAATTTACCTTCGGTACTGGGTCTCCCAAAGATAAAAAAAAAGCAAAAAGTAACTTCCTTACCGTTTTTCCTTGTGTTATTTTTTTATACAGGTTATTGTTGGTTTATGTGTATTTGCGTGTGATAAAATGAAAATCTGGTATTGTAGGAGGCAGAGGAGAAGCAATCACATCGCGAGTACCCACACAAGCAACGCATCCAGAACTTGCGACGCCTCATCCAACAGGGCAAGGTGAAACCGGACTCCGAAATGCTCATCTTCTTCCTATGCAACAAATTTGCCGTATCCGATGAGAGGCAAGGAAAAATATCTGTGTGATGTATTTATATGCATAAATTACCTAGAGCAATAGGATAGAGTTGGCCGTAGTTAATTTAAGCTGGAAGTTTTTTTGTGCTGGTAAAACATCGAATAACGCCATTTTGGCCCGGATTGTTCATAATGTGGCTACCTACATTCATAAACCAACTCCATTCTTATTGCTTCGTGATAAATTATCTATTTATTGTGATTGCAGATAAACAAAAGTAACTTGAAAGGAACTGTCTTAAAACGTTTTTAGTCGTGTTTCTAAGTCACATACTTTTAGTTTATCTATTTGGTACAATATAAATAAAAAATGCACTACTCATTATTCTTCATTGGCAAATAACAAGGTGTTATGTATATGATATTTAAATATCTAAAATTAAGAAATTATCGTTGTAAATATTAATGTAATTATATGTTTAAAATGTTACTTGTAGTCACGCTTTATTTTAGCTATAAATAGCGTTGAGTGCTCCTTATTACAACGAAGATGTGTCATCAATTAGCTCATTGCTGTAAAGAACCTTCATGGCCCAGAATTGAGTGTAGCACTACCATCATGTTTGTGTATTTAAAGTGCTGTATGTTATTAGTAGGTTCAAGAAAGTTAGAATACCAACGGTCAAACATCGAAATGTGGTCAGTGAGTAAATAGTAAAAGTAACTAAACGCAATTATATTGAAAGATTATGTAATTATCATGTAACTAAAATTCTCTAGCGACCGTACTACAGCCGCACAAGTTAAAATGGAATAACAGAAAATATTTCAAAAACTCAAATCACTGTCGTTACATATACTTTATATTCTTCATAAAAATTATCTACACACAAGACTTTAATATAAAAACAAATCGAGTTTCTCAAATATAACTAATATAAAGTATTTAAGATCGCCGCTCGCGGTCGGTCGCGGCTCCGGGGCGGGCGGGCCGTCGGTATAATGTACAACAACGGTCTTAACGGCCCGCCGCCCGCCGCCGCGCCGCCGGGCCGCCCTACACTAACGTCACTAGCGTACACCGCGCACCCGAGACAAATAAATTAATCAAACGAATCATCGAACGAAAAGCCAGGGGAAGAGGTCCGATGTGGACCAACAATAAAATAATAACGAGTCCGGCCGGCGGGGCCGCGGCGACGTCGGTCCGACGAGCACTATATTACACTGTCCCCCCGCCGCTGGCAGGGCGCTAGGTGGCGGGCGGCGGCGCGGGCGGAGGCGCGGCGGCGCCCGCGCCCGCCGCCGCAGCGCCCGCGCCGCCCGCGCCCGTCGCACCGCCCCCGGCCCCCGCGCCACCCGCACCCGCCGCGCCGCCTGCGCCCGCCGCCGCGTCTTCTTCCTCCTCTTCTTCGGGATCAAACTTCAGCATGAGCTGTTTGAACTGCAACAGAAAAACTTACATGTAAATCTTGTAACAGATCTCAAAACGTGGTTACGAGAGACACGCGGCTCGATATGCCTGGGTAATGTAGCCTTGCGAGCCAAACGGAACACTATGACCGGCGTAACAGTTACACCATAGAATTCAAAGTCAAATGACTGGAATCTGTATATATTTACTCACAACCTTTTTCACAGCTAATTCTGATTGGGTGGCCAAAGCCACAAGTCCTAAGACAGACATGATAAATCGCACGATGACAGGTGATTAGCCCATCGCATATATTATAACGACACTTCATAGTAAAAACATCACAATTCCCAATTGAAACAAAAGCCAAAGTCACCTCGAGGTAGTCATCGACGAGCCTCCGGCGGCCGCGCTCGTCGAGCTCATCGTCATCGTCGGGTTCCTTCAGCTGCGCGATGGTCGCCTTGGGCTCGAAGATGGGCGCGTGCCGCCGCGATATCGCCTTCTCGTACACCTTCGCGGCTTCCGACGGTGAGTACTGGTTGATTTTCCTGTGGGGAAGTGTAATCTTTTAAGAAAGAAGTTGCTAGAAGCGATCCTAACTCTGCATGCG
Organism: Pectinophora gossypiella; assembly: GCF_024362695.1. Classification (NCBI taxonomy): domain Eukaryota; kingdom Metazoa; phylum Arthropoda; class Insecta; order Lepidoptera; family Gelechiidae; genus Pectinophora; species Pectinophora gossypiella. The sequence continues at coordinate 9,200,699 of NC_065409.1, forward strand.
AAAGCGGGGTAAAGCTACTTTCACTTTTCTGTTGTCTAATGTGTCTTTTAGAATGATTAGCATGTCCCTATATAATTCTAAAAAGATATATTCTATAACGCTTGGTGGCCTATGTTTAGTTGGCGGCTTTACTCAATGCAAGACGGAAAATTTAAGTGTCGCCTGGCTAATGACAAAATGTCGGGATTTTTGTCTGCATGATTGTTTTCATAGTCCGCGTAGTATTGCGGGCTGTCGGCCTGTCGGTACCTCTGGTGGAATTATTTCCAAAGATTCCTGGCCACGTTCGGTTGACCGATAATTAAAAACTCTCGGCATGTCATGGGAGTAATCCACAGAGATTGCAAAAAAACGTGGAAATCTATTGTTCGACCAGGGGATAAAAAATAAAAAAACTTACGCGTCAGTGAAGCCGTAGAGTTGCTTGAGGTGTTGCTTCAGCACGAGCAGCAGCAAACACCCGCGCGCCTGCCGCATGGCGGTGCGCAGCGGCATCGTGCACGCCGGCAGCTGCGCCACCAGCGTCTCCGCCTCCTCGTCATCTTCTTCCTCGTCTAGCGGTTCCTTCTCCTCACTGATTGGCTTGTTTAGACCCTATACATAAAAAAAAAATACTTTTAATTCAGGCGATGCTCATAATAATTGTTAGTTTCGTACGAATTCCACTCGTGCGAACCACGAATGTGCGTACACGGACACGTACGAATGACGTGAATGTGCGTATACGTACATGTTCGTACTGTTTTATCTACCAATACTTTTAGAATGCCAGAGAACCTTGATGCGCAGAGTGAAATGCACCTCACACAGCGCTATGGGGAAGCAATGTGTAAAATTGCATAAAGACAAATACATAAAATATCTTTATCTACTTACTAAACAAAAAACAAATTAGTGATAATTTAATAAAAATTACCTCACGGAAATGCTGTAATAAATTCGATCCTGACGTGGAGATGATGATATCGATGTGATGTATAATAAAAAGTGGTTCATCTTGAACTTGATATGGAAAATATCCTAAATTATCTGCCAGGTACAACATTTGATCCAGGGGCGCAGTCTGCAAGAGCAAAACAGACAATTAGTTTTCAGTATTTGAAAATATTATGCGTTTTCTTTTATTATTATGACTATGTTTATGGGAAACTTACCGAAACATCATCGAACTGTTTAAGTAGCGACAGGACCAGTCCTCTCCGCTGTGGTCGCGTGTTTCTCAGTAATGAGTACAAAAACCCGTTGAGGGCAGTTGGTAAGTCATCTTGTTCTTTTTTCCTGTAACAAAATTACTTAATGAATGGCAAATCAATCTTGCACCAAGCCTGTATTATTAGTGCTGGTGTCTTAGTTAGTAATTAGTCGCGCTACGCCGTTCCGGCGACGTTTGTAGGATGGGTGTAAAAAGGCTTAAGTAAAAAGATTCCATACCTAAACCCTCTTATGATTCTGTTCTTGGAGCTGGTCTGTAGTATCTTCTGGAGCTGGTAGGAGAGCTTGATTCCGGGCTGGGCCTTCATGTGGATGAACCCGGGGTACTTCTTGTCGATCTCCTGCAGGTTCTTGTCCGCCGTGTGTGACACTGTTACCTCCGTGTCCGTGCTCATCGCTATCAGGTACGGAACGATCTGCAACCACAAATACCAGTATGAAGAATCTCAAATCTAGTAGTCAAGGAGTCCAAATTAACCAAGGAGACCAAATTGGAGTTGTCCTTAGAAAGGGTTTAGTACGATGTACTCTGAACCAGCGTGCGTGTACGGAACGATTGATGAATGTGGAGGAAGCAAGAGAAGTTTGTCAGGATCGAAGCAAATGGAATTCTATAGTCTCTGTTTACCCGGCGGGAAATAGGCGTGAGTTGATGCATGTATGTTTGTAGTCAAAGAGTCGCTGAGATGAATCTCTACAAGTCTATTCTATTTTGTATATTGCTTGTTGAGTGAGATATAAATTCGTAATCGACAAAAAAGAAAGTTGTCATTGTTTCTGAACAGCAACAGTCCAGTTAAGAACCAAAAGTATGATTATATCGTCGTAACTAACTAGTGACGTGTCGTCCCCGGGAATATTCCCATTTTGGGAACATTCGGCAGTATAGACCTTTATTAGATTTTAGGTAGATAGGATCAAAGTCCCAGAGATAACAATTTTGAAAATAATTATTTCTTATTTTTTTTAACAGCAGGAAATCGCCACAATGGGAACATTCCCAGGAACGTCACATCACTGATCATTACCTGAACGGGGTGCACGAGCCCCTGCGCGAGCACGAGCTGCACCACCTTCATGGCGCTGGAGCGCACCACGGTGGTGCCGTGCAGCGACGCCGCGAGGATCTCCTTCAAATACAGCTGGATCACTGTCGACGCCATGCCAGAGGATACGTCGCCCATCTCCTTTAGGTTCTCGTGCTTTGAGCGTTTTGACCCTGTGGGGTTAAAGCATTGTTGGGGTGGAAAGTCAGATTGGCGGGAATCGATTGTATAAAAGCTGGATCTTTCAAATAAAGATTTGACCTTTTTGATCTAGGTTCCAGCTTAGGTAAGCTGACCCTATGAAAATCACATCTAGGAACACGAGAAAAGAGACTTCGAGACCTCACCTCGTAAGTAGTGAGATCCGGTTTTTGACATACGACAATAAAAGAAGAACTTGACTGCGATACGGGTTTAACAAAAAGCTCGGTGAGGTGTGGTAATTAGTTTATCTTGCGATGGATGTAACTCTGCCTACCTCATTGAGATATAATAGTGACCTTCTGTTATTAATTAGCTCTTCTGGATAGTGTCGGTCAGAATAGAAATAAATTCTTTAACTAAAAACCGTACGTTGATTCTCTTCTCTTCAAATATTTTGTTGATCTTAAAATATTTGATGTTCATGTCAGAGGCAATTCTAAATATTATCTTATTCTAAGTAATTCTAAGTTTCACTTACATTCCTTATCCTGGCGGATCATCCTTTGTTCCTCTTCTTGCAGATACATCTCAATATTCCTTAGCACGTCCGCCTTCATCTCAACAGGCGCCAGTTCTGACGTCAGCAGTTGATGGTAGAACTCCTTCAGTTCAGGCCGCAACATGAACTCGTAGTGCCGTACGCACACCGACCCCAAAGCCTTGAGTGTATGCGACACAAAATCCTCGTCTTCTAGACCCACGAAGAACATCAGCGTATTGTATACTTGCTCCTTTATGTCGCTCTGTGAAAGAAGTTACCAATGTGAATTTGTGATTTTGTGTAAAATGTACATCTGTTGATGTTGTTTTGGTGGCATTCCAAGACACATTTAGCTTGCCATACTGCAAGGACAATATAGGTTAAATAAATATCGAACATATAAGTTAAGTTCACGCTTTTACAGATCATCTCAAACAAAACTTCTTCACTTTGTGAGAGAGTATTGTATTGTAAAGACGTGCTGAGGCGCGCGAGTTGCAAACGAACTAAATGAACACCTTCCGTCAAGGACGGTGATACGTCCCTGGGAAATAATTCGATTCGCGCGAGTGGCGAAATCGCAACGTTTGTAACGAGGCTTGTTCTCCAGAAGTTACTAATATAGAAGTTGCATACATACCGGCAGTCCCTCGATGACCTGAGCATCAGTGAAGTCAAAGTAACGTAGGAGCAGTCCGACGATGAACAGAGCGCGCCTGAAGTACGGCCGCGAGTGCAACGTCCGCGTCATCTCTGGGTTGCGCTGCCAACTGTGCTTCCACTGGAGTAAGACACCTGTAGCATAAGAGGTTTTCTATATTAAAAGTATTTCGTAGGGTACAATTAAAACGATTCATTCATTTGATATCGAAAACCATCACCCATATACAATTATTTGTACTATTACATACTAGTTTGCCATTTTGATATCAAACCTTTAGACCTCGTATAACAAATATCTGTAAAAAGTGTCCGCGGCGTATCTTGTCACAAGCGACGGCGTGTTACGACACTGTACAACCGATATTGCACTTTTAATATAACATCTTAATTTGAGGGAACGAACTTATACTATCTACCTAACTTAATGTACATGTATTTACAACACGTTTCGGACGCGTTTTTTAGAAAACTCCATAGCGAATGTGAGTATTTGTTTATAGGATGTCAATGTGTCAAGTGTGTTAAACCTGATATTTTATTTTTGTTTTGGCATGACGCGATTTGCGTATTGTCATAAGTGTTGTGTGAGAAGACAGTGTGTAGATACTTTAAAATATCTTACAACTGTTAGTTTTATTTAGTGGTGTTGTAATTCATAATGTAATAGAGACAGAACTCAATTTATTTTAAAGAACTTTAACCTCGCTAATATAATTGCTTTGCCCAAGAGAGCGAGCATCTACTAACCATGGTACTTATTGAATACGTCTCGAATAAGCCGGTAGTTGTGCGTTAGCGTGTTGACGATGGCTGCGAGGCAGGCGATACACGAGGCGATGACCAGCTGGCCCCGCTGGAGGATCAGCTTGACCGCGTCCTCCTCTAACTGTGCTAGGAACACCTCGCTCGGATGCTCCATCAATGGCACTACTAACTCTAACGTTGAAGCCACCGTCGACATTATTTGTTGCTCGTATTGATTCTGAAATAAATAATACATGTCAGTTTTGGATGTACCTTTATTTCTTCAAGGCCAAAATATATTACTAATAATGATACTGATTCCGGTACACACGATCTAAGTTTATTTTAAGTTACACCTGTCATTTTCTTATAAGCCCAAAAAGAAAGAGACGGGTAATCGACATGTATAAAATTTATGGAACACACCTTAATTATAGGCAAAAATTAAAAAAAAAAAAAAACTTCCAGAATTATATATTGGCCAATAACCGGACAGGATTAAGGTGATAGCACACGTCCAACGCATTGCATATATGAGCGAGATGCCTATTTTATTCGCCCGGGTTTTTCATTCATTTTAAAATAAAATTAACAGTTGTCAATTATCCGCCCTGTCCTTTTAGGCGAATAAGAAAATGATAATATGTATAAAATAATAAAATTCTAGAATACATCTAATAAACAAAGGATTAGACATGTTTCATAACTACCTGATGGTAGTGTCAGCAGATTCTATTCTTCCTCGCTATTTTAAACTGTGCTAAGTTCATTATGGGATATTATTATATATATAAAAAAAATAGTAAGTGAGGAAATAGAAACATGAATACTTACTTGACATTTCAAACTCAGATACGGTTGCAGCGTTAGCGCGTGATTTACTAATAATTGTGGTCTGATTTTTGCAAATAAATGTAGCGTGGAAAGACACGCTAAGATGCGCTGAGACGAACCGGTTCCTACAGAAAAAAATATATAAATTATGAAACAAATATTCTATAATAATCTATTGACATAATGTCAGTAGGTATGCACCCACTATGTATGTAGGTATGGAGGAGCTCGGTGGCGCAGCGGTAAACGCGCTCGGTCTGCGATTGTTGAAGTTAAGCAACTTTCGCAAAGGCCGGTCATAGGATGGGTGACCACAAAAAAAAAGTTTCCATCTCGAGCTCCTCCGTGCTTCGGAAGGCACGTTAAGCCGTTGGTCCCGGCTGCATTAGCAGTCGTTATTAACCATCAATCCGCACTGGGCCCGCGTGATGGTTTAAGGCCCGATCTCCCTATCCATCCAGAGGGAAGGCCCGTGCCCCAGCAGTGGGGACGTTAATGGGCTGATGATGATTATGCACCCACTGTGCCCTGAAACCTGCACGTGGGAGAATTTGATAAGCGCTTCCGCCCGCGCTATTGCCATGGCAGCATTTTGGGCTGATAAATTATAAATTACGTTGTTCGACTTGTCATCGACACGAAAGAAGATGTAGGTGCGTGATGACAGTTTAAAAACTGGTAAAAATAAGTTGATATTACTCCAGACACCTCTACCAACCACCTTTAGAGAGCTATGTGTGAGGTATACCCTCTCCATGGCGACACAAATCTCCAGATGAAAAGTCCTGTGGTGGGATGTATTCTCTATATTTTTACGATGAAAATATACAATGCAGTAGGCTAGTTTACAACTAATCAATTCAATTACTTTTTACTAAACGTCAAATGTCAAATTACATGGAATTTGTACGAAAAGGCACGTTGTGACGTCATAGAAAAACCTGATAAAATGTGACTTATTATTACGGTTTTCTTGATTAAAATTCATAAATAAGTAAAAAAGAAAAATGAAAATGAATCAGAATTCGTAATTTATCTTGAACCTAGTACACAACCAAATTCGGTTTAATTTAAAAATAACTAAAACTTACCGTCCGTATTAGATTCTTCCAGCTGAAGCAAATTCTCAATAAGACAGTCCACAATTTGCTGACATGCTACTAATAAAGATTTAGGCGGTTGATAAATAATTTTAGTTGAATCATCCTTGTCCTCCTTAGGTTTGAATAACTGTAAAAGGAGTAACAAAATTAATATAAAATAATACTTCAAAATTCTAGTTCCAAAGGTGCTAAGAGTGATTTATAGAACAAAAACTTCACTTCTATAATAAGCTCGGTGAGGTGTGGGTGGGTCCTTAATTCATTGCGACGGATGTACTTCTGACTACCCCAATTGTGATTTAGTCATTCTATAATAACCCTCTCTGTATCTCACATAGAAAAAAATATTGAGCTTCAAAACTTACACTATGCAGTAGTTGTTGAAACCATTCGAGGCCGATGTCTCTCGAGGATATGACAACATCAGTAATGTTGAGAACCTTCCTGGTGAGCGGGTCGGCGGCGGCGGCCGTCATATCGAGCGTGCCAGGCCGCGCCGTGTTCGGACACGGGCTGAACCACATGTTCTGAAACACCTCCATCACCAACTTCCTTATACCCTCCTCGTCGTTCACTCTCCTAATCATCTTCACGCAAATCTCAGGGATTTTTGGGAACTCGGGACACTCTATACATATGTCTTTCAGAATTTTTATCACACGTTTACGGACCGATACGCCGGTATCCTGTAAGAAATTAATATTTTGTTATGAAACGAAAATGTTATATTGATAAGTTGAAAATGAAACATGCTACAACCTAGCACAGAATGTTGGAAACAACGAGTAAGTAAACTTACAGGGATAGTATTGACTCACCAATATTCTGTTGGAAAGCATTCCATAATACTTGTCGATAAGCTCCGGACGGCTGAGCACGAACTTCCCTACGAGGTCGACCGCGGCCTCGCGCACGGCCGTTGACTGGTCGAGGAACGACCGATTCACACCTATCTGCATGTCAGGCCGCGCCAACACACTAGGGTCCGCTTCCACAATCATCGCCAGACACTTCATAGCCTTGGTCCGTATAGCTATAGTATTCTCACACAGTATCACCAGAATCTTTCTCAGATATTTATCGAAGCTCTGAGAGAACGACCTCTTGGAGGCCAAGTATTGCGAGATCAGCTCCGCCCCGCTGTAGTCTATGTACGACTGCATTACTTGTACTTGAGCGCCGCCCTTGTACCTGAACGGTCGGATCTTTTCCAAGAAGAAAGATTTTCTTCGTTCGACAGTCTTGAATTTCTCTGCGGACATGATGGCGCTGCTGACGTGCTTCTTGTCAGATTTGGATTCCTTCTCACCATCGCTGTCCTCGTCGGGCTCGGATTCTTCTTCGCTACTATCGTCTTTGTGTCGCTTCTTGGATTTGTTTTTAGACCGCTTCGTCGGCGAAGAGCTCTTGGGCTGAACGATCAAGTCCCGGTACCACTGGGTTATATAGAAGTGCCGCGCACAGCTCCACGCCTGATCCTTCTGCCCGTTAATTGCGAGGTAGTCCAAGAGCACACGCTGCAAGAATTCCGTTCTCTCCTCGTCTTCATCAAGACCCGACGTAACGCTCTGATAGGAGAAAGTTGTAGTTAGAAAAGTTTTAGTTCTTGGAACCTATTGTGATGGATACATTAACGGTTACTGACTGCGGTACAAACAATAAAAAATGTGCAAGTAAACATTTCCCAAAACCGAATATTTAGTGTACGCACCGAATATGTGTGGCTTTACTGAATACCTAGTCCCAAGGGTGTGTATCATAAGTAGGGTAAAGAGAATTTTAGAACAACCAGTGAGTACAACTGACCTGTGTGACACCGCCCTCCTTCTCTTCCTCGGCGCGGATGTCCCGCACCACAGCGTCCATGGTGGACAGCTTAGCGCGCGACGTCACGCTGTCGCGTCGCAGCCGCGCCGCCACCAGGCCCAGGTACTCCAACGACGCCACCCGCACTGACATCTCCATTGATTTATCTGACATGTACTTGACCTGTCGAACGAGAGGTTTACAAAATTCGCGGCTTAATTTAATTTCTGTTCTATAAATCGCTTTATGTCAATTTCCTGTAACTTTAATTTATAGCGGTTATATTGAGTTGAAAGTTACAAGTTTCTGTAATGGACTGTTTGATTCACCAACAAAAATCAAGCTACTTTTATCCCTCACTGCAGAAGGCAATGAAAACTGTACTTTAAAATGTATATGTCGAAAGCAGAAATGTGAAGATAGGCATTGTGAATACTATAAAAATAGCAAGTACTTTTACACATAATGTAAACGGCAACGCTTCAAAATGTTCATAGGAAAAAGTGTATTATGTACTAACCAGCATAGTCCCCAGTAGACTGAGCAGCAGTTCAGTAGCAGGCCACTCTGGCTTATTGACGGTGGTGAGGAGGTCGTGTACGAAGTTCTCGAACAGCGGTCGGAAGTCCACGTCCTCAGACCGCGTGCGACACTTGTTCAGAAATGACGTCAGAAATGTACCGCCCACACTGATTGCTGCTTCGTACTTAGATATCATCATCAGATCTTTATCTACGTGCTGGAAAGAATATTTACATTATTTTAACAAGCTTTCATTTCACATACATATATAGCCGGTTTTCCAGACAATGGATATTGGATTTTAAAAGGACACTGGGCCTTACTGGGTGTTAGTGATATCGTAACGAATACTGAGGGGGATGGATGATTCAGACCATGATTCTGAGTTAATATGAATGGAATTTTCCGTCGCAAAATTTTTCTTTTATTTTTGTTTTTAAATTATTTTCAATTCTATACTTTTGTTTTTTTTTCTGTGCTTTTTACTCAGAATCATGCTCTGAATCATTGCGCTCAGTATTCGTTACGATGTCACTAACACCCTGTATAGAACATTTGTTCGTTGGTTTTCTTGTAAGGACATTGGTACGAATAAGTTTTGGAGCATCCGGTATGCTTTGAATGTTCTAAACTTAATCAAATACCCAATAGAACAATTTAATTTAAGAAATGTGCACTTACTTTCTTGTTATCTACATCGTGCACTTTATCTTTGTCCTGTGTTTTGCACAAAGTCTCTGGCAGGGTGACGACACACTGCACCAGTTGCAGTACTAACGCCGTTAACATCTGAATGTGCTGGTCCGAGTTGAGTTGGAACGAGCGCAAGTTGTGTTTGGAGCTCGGTATACGCGCGATCGATGCCAGTATATCTTCCAGTAACAGACGTCGATGCTGCTCGTATTTTGTGAATATCTGAAAGGGTTTACAATATTGATACACTTAATTTCTCTTTTAAGTTTAGTCATTATAACAGACGCATAAAATAGATCGCCGAATAGTCAAGAATTGGGTAGTTTTCTAGGTGAAAGATAAATTATGTCAAAAAACGTTTTTTTCTTTCTATTTAACTTATTTATGAATAAAGAAATTGTCTTATTTTAATAAAGAAAAATGTAATAGTAAGTGCGACATTTTGTCACGTTTTACTATGACGTCACAGGTAGCTTTTTCATACAAATTCCATAGTAATTTCGTGTTTTGACGTTAGTAAAAAGTAAACGATTTGACTAGTTGGAAACTACCCTATTCCAGAGACAAGTAAAACCGAGAGCAGCAGCGAATGCTCATGATGGAGGTAAAGATCTAATTTGATTCGATGACACAGCGAAGTATGTACTTTTCCCGCCAGATTTACTCATCTCTAAAAACATCTAAGCACTTTTTAGTTACTACCAAAACTTCAGATAATTAAAACACATAATATCGGATTCGTACCGTGTTAATATCAGGGATGTGAGACTGCCCTCCTCTACCCTCGGCTCTCCTATTATGTGTTTTAATTATGATAATAACAGGGTAAACCTCAAACAATGTATAAGACTTCACATACCGTGGTTACCAGCTTCAAAGCCGCCAGCTGGAGTTCACTGACGTTTTCCACGAAGAAGGGAGACACGCCGACAGTGGAGGCGTGCAGTACGGTAGTGTCAGTGAGGTGATGAGCGGCCAACAGCTCTGCCAGTAGTGTGACGCATTCGTGTGCTTGAGTGTACAAATCACGCACGGCTTTCGTTGAGCCGCCACAACGCCGCGTTGCGTTGCCTGCGCCACCGCCGCGACGCTTGCGCCCATCCACTGCGCAATGACAAATAAATATGAATATCAAAGAAAGTTTGCGTATACTGATTTAACATAGGGACATATGATTGGTGTGTTGTTGAATTGCTTTTATGTAACTGATTTCAATAAAATTTGAGACAATTTATTTTCTTTTTGCTTCCTTATAAAATGAACTGGTTTTTTATGATAGATATATTTTACATATACCTAAAGGGTATATGGTACATAAATACATAGCAGGAAACATACAAAATGCCTTACCTTTCTTTTTCGAAGTAGACTGGATACTGTAGACAGGGTCGTAAACGCAATAAATAGTATTGTTGAGTTGGAATTTTATGAACATAATGATCCTATCTATAACATCCTCTAGGAATACACGTTTGGGCATATTCGGGGAAGTCATTATGTACAGAGATGTCAAACAAGCGTCCGAGGCGCACATGACCCGTTCCAATGCAGATTCAATCCAGATCTGCCGCATTTCTTCACTGTCATCCTGTGAAGTATTTATAACTTGTTAATAAAATTTTGATATATCTGACTTTGTTTATTACAGTTTAGGGTTTAAAGAGGGTGCTTCACATTGATGCAATAGGGTATTTGACTGGGTCAAAGATAAATTATAATATAGAAATAGAAGCCAGTCTTGATCAAAAATCAATCTCATTTTACTTTTCGACTTATTTTAGAATTTTATTTATGAATTAAGTAACAATGAGTACGACGTTTGACCGCTTTTATTGATGACGTCACAGGACAGTATTTCCATACAAACTCCAAAGAAAATTTTCGTTTCGACGTTTCGTAAAAAGTATCTCATTTGACTAGGTTGTCAAGTAGCTAATTCATCTAAAAAGAAATGTTGCAGTTTGACATTTGCACATATAAAAGTGCGCAAAGTCAACAAATGTCATTAGACCCCCTGTTCTAACCATCGCCTGAGGACAATACATTACAGAGGGGTTAAAATGGCCACATCAAGGCAATTCATCTAAGAAAGCAATATTGCAATTTGACATTTGCGCATATAAAAATAAGTGCGCAATGCAAACAAATGCCAAATAGCAATATTGCTTTCTTAGATGAATTGCTTCGATGTGGCCATTTTAACCCCCCAGATAACATTGTTTTCCACTTTCACACATTTAGTTGAAATAGTAAAAACACTTACATAGTAATACAGAAAGTACTTACAGGATCACCAACAAGAGACATTTTTTCAGCAGCTCTTATATTCTTCTCCAACAAGTTAAGCAGTCGAACTAATCTGTCGAAGGGAATGGACCCCATAGCACCTAAGGTCTTGAGCTTGGCAGCTTCTGAACATAGCTCTTGCAGCTGGTAGCGCGGAAGCAACAACTCTTCTGGAATATCTGATCCTTCTGAAAAGTCATTTAATACAAATGAAGCATAATTTATTTAGTGTACTTTTATTGATAAGTGATGAGTATATCTGAGCGTAAGCACCGCTTAGGTAGCGACAGAGATGATGGGGTTATTTTGTCTACCTTTGTCAAGTTAAAATAATGATAAAGGTAGACAAAGTGGAATATGATGCCCCACCCTCGCGTCTAAGTAAGACGCGGTAAAGCGTTAGATCTCAGAACGTTATCGTTGCGATGACAGGTCAAATTCAAAAGGATTATGATATGCCATCGACATGACGACGAAAAAGATTACAGGTTAAGGGATTCTTATGATATGCCATGAGAAATATTTCAACAAAATGTACCCGCGGCGAGCACACCGCGGCCTTGCCGTTGACACCGTCATGGGTTTTCATCATTCATAAAATGTAAAAAATACATACATACACATACATAAACTCACGCCTATTTCCCACTGGGTTAAGCAGAGACTATAGAATTCCATTTGCTTCGATCCTGACACACTTCTCTTGCTTCCTCCACATTCATCAATTGCTTCATACACGCACGCCGATGTAAAAAATAATCGCGGCGAAATTGCGGCGTGCTCGCCGCGAGCACACAGTGATATCGTGGCAACGTAACAGGCCCTTAATCTGTTACACTGTTACTTACCCATTTCGTCAGTTATAATCACGTCATCGTCAATAGTTTCAAATACCGTCTCAATAAGTTTGTTGAACCGTTGGTATGTGTTTGTCTCCATTAGCTCATCTACCGAGAGCATTTCTAATACAGGTACTAATCTCTTTTCAACCTTTCTTAGTTTCGGCCGCACTGTAATAAAATGATTATAAGTTGGTACTTTATTATAAATAAACTGCAATAAACATTACTACGATACCTAATTATGGAAAAATTCTAAAGGATTTTATATGGCTTAATTACCAATTGTAGCCTCTGCTTCCTCTTTTCTACTGGCTTCCTCATGCTTCCTCTTAACTGCCTCCCAGTTCTTTTCTCTGGCGATATCTATTGCTTCCCGCTCCTTATCCACGGGTGGTGCCGAACTATTGGACTTTGTCTTCAATGGTAAATTGTCGTCGGAATCTGATTCAATTGTACTGTTCTTCCTTGACCTTTCATCACCAGTAAAGTCATGCTTTTTCAATATTCCCTCCTAAGGAAATGTTAAGTATTTATGAATATAATTATAATAAAGTGGAACTGAAGCTGATGTTGTTAAAAAATTTAAGGCACTTGAAATTCTGCCTGAAACTTACCGATAAACGCCCAATTTTGACAACTGGAAATCTGTTGTTTACAATATTGGTACTCTTGGAGGGATCTTGTTTTTCTTGTGTTGTGCTTTGCGCTTGCGGCGCGTATGGGGCGCCCATTGACGGTTGAGGCACTTGTGGTTCTTGACGCAGCGGCGATGGCGCTACACTTGCTTGGGCTGGGGACTGACCTGTCACCACATTGCCATCTATATACAATAAACATTTCTTGTAGTAATCCTACAAAATACACAAAATTATATGAAGTAACAAACTCTGTAGACATAGTTACCTGGTTGAAAAGCCTTATCCTGAGATTGCATGAGTCTTTGTTGGTCGGTGTTCCTTGGTGACATTGAAAGAGGGTCTTTTTCCTCAGCTAAGTTTGTATTAAAAGTTCTATTATCTTGCATTAGGTTATTGTAGAAACCACCATTCTGAGGGTTGGAACAAGACGAGTTTGAGACAGGACTTGTATAAACATTTGAGGAATTGCCACTGCTCCATAGAGGTGAGACATTATTTTGGGCAGTAATGTTAACTTGACTGCCCGGTCTGGCTTGAGATGGAGGAGAGCCCATGTTCACATGAGGGGAAGACTGGCAAGGCGGAGCCAGGATCTGCTGGTTTGGAATGGAGCCAGAATGAACAGCAGTGCCGTGAGAAGACGGACTTGAGTGGACAGTGTTGTGTGATGTGTAATTGAATGTTGTGGATGATGGAGACATTCCATTAAATTTTGAGGTATTTAAATGATTGCCCCAATGATTTCTCTGGTTCTGATTTTCAAAAACATTTGGATTTACACTTAAAATTGCTTTTAATAATTCAGGTGTAGATTGTTGGGGTGCTGGGCTGACAGCATTTGGTATGCTTTCATCTTTCAGGTCTCTGAAAAAAATGTTATGGGGTAAGAAATATGTTATTGAGGTATTTGTGAGGTTGTTAATTAAAAAAATATACATACATATGCTGAACAGAAGTTTGCATGAGAGATTGTAGCAGCAAGGAAACCAAGTTGTCATCACGAGTTGCAAGCAGAATAGCTGCCTCTTCAGCAACTCTCGGGTGAAACAATTGTGATTTGTTATTTAATGTGGATGGTAAAGGTGTCGGAAGTGGTAACACTGGTAATACTGCAAAAGAATTAAATAATAAGTAGGTACATTTTTTTGATATGTTATATATTAGCAAGGCTCGGTTGACCGAGTCATGGGAGCAAGCTGCAGATGCTGCTAAAGAACATGAGGAGTGGAAATCTGTTATTCGAGCCCTACATCCCAACAGGGGATATAGGGATTAGAAGAAGATATATTGTCTAATTTATATTTGAAAAGGCACAAAAGGAAAACTAATAATGGTTTTTGTAATGACTTGCCTGGTTTAATGTACAAGCCTGACAAAAACAACTCTATGTATTTTACATTATACTGTACAATTATTTAAAATATTACATAAAAATTATATCTTTGTCAATCATGGTAGCATAGCACAGTTGTTAGCTCACCTAACCAAAAACTGACAAATAATGCCCAATGGAAAAAACCATCAATTTTGGCTGTATGAAATTGTGTTTTAAAAATATAAAAATACACATGGGTGGAGTGAAGATATCAGGTGTATAGGTCCCAGTTTTAGTTTTTACTTGTACCTCAAAAACTGTAAACAATATATTTACAATTACTTCTACATATATTTCCTATAAATTAAGCCTTTGAAAAACTTTTTATATGTTTATCCATTCTTGAGAAACATATATTGTTACTTCAATATTGTTTTCAGCCATCCTAATTTTATTTTTTTTTATGATCTAGACGACATCCTGAAAATTTTGGATCTTGCGGCATTCATATTCAATCCCATGGGATCTAAAATTTGTGATCTCGAGTTGGGATTGCATTTCCAAGCAGATATCCTAACAAGTAATTAAAAGTTATTAAAATAATGAATAAATGGGTGTCTCTTTACAAGAAATGTGTTTTTTTTGTCAACATTATTAACTATATTGCAAAAATCATATAACATTTAGGTTAGTACCTATACATATTTAATATCATTGGTTAGAAAGGATTGTATGACATGCTCAGGAATATGAATAGCTGAATGCAGCATAAACATATTATGTTTTTTATTCACTCCCACTTCAGCATAGAAGTGAAAAACCACAGAATGTTAACATATAAAATAACACATAACAATAAATAATTGATTATACCTAATGATATCTTTTCGTGTTGTCAAAAATATGGAGTGCAAAATTATAATAAATCCCATTTACTACCATGAATTACTTATTTTGGTATTTTTCTTATAAAAAAAAGTCGAGAATGACAATTTTTAGCTTCTTAATTTTTTTTAAAGCATATACTAGGGCTGGGATGCAAACATCAAGCATTGTCATCAATGAAGCTAAGTAAGATATTATTTTCACATAATAGGAAATTATGTTACCAATTAACCACAGAATGCATGTCTACATAAATAAATGATAAAAGTAGTATTCACTGAGCTGCACCACCCAACATGTAAGGCATGAGGCAGAACATACATACAAGTAAAATTTAAAAAAGTTCCACCTAACCTAACTATGTATAGGATAAAACTTTAAAGCATATGTTTTGATTATTTAGCCTATTGGGTATAATCCATAAAATGCTTCATTATTAAGTACCTATGTATGTAATACAGCTTGTGATGTAACTGATATAGCATAGTTGTTAGCCAATCATACTGACTGTCTTACTGGCATTAAATATTTTTTAAATAAATATACATAATAATTATTTACATTACATAATTAGTACAGAAACCAAAAACATGTAGTAATAAATATCTGAGAAATTATTTAAACTCCTTTTTTACCAAAACAAATATTTTCAAACAAGAATTGTAGTGGTACCAACATCACATATTTTGTAATGACATTAAGTGGAAACTTTCTAACAAGGAAGGGTAGAATTGTTTCAATAAGATGGGTTTATCAATAAACTTTGATGGGCCAGCCTATTACATTAATGAAATACAAGATTCAGATCTAATATGCGAACATGCCATGTAATACACCGTTTCATTGGTTGGTCGTAATGTAGAGCTACAAAAAACCATAAAAAAATACTTACGATCTGTCAAGCTGGCGACTCCTGCTAAGGTAGTAATCGGGACGCTAGGAATATCCCTCTCATTCATCTTGACTATTGGTTTGTGCTTAAGGTTAATTTATCATCCCAGGTTCGCTAAAAACCAAAAAGAAAGTCTTTGCTGTTGTACTGTGACACACACTGCTATGGATGTTTGCGTAGCCGCCGATTCCATTATCATTTTACTTCTCACATACGTAACACCAACACACTTTAACTAGCATTTGACTGTGCGATTTCACTATTACTAATAAATTTCACTAATAAATAAGTAACAACAAATCGAAAGATTGTTGTGAAAATGGGGCAGCCGTCAATTTGATGCTTTGTTGTGCGTTGTGCATCAAAACGAAGGTCAGCGCATCTGAGCGACACTCCCAGTAAAAAGATCGGTAAACAGTTTAAACCACTGTAATTTATGTTCACTTGTAGGATACGACAGATACTCACTAAAACATTGTTAACTATTTTATCAAAATATTCAGGACAAATCAAACATAATCCCACATCGTAATCAAGAAATTGTGGATTTTAGAGTCGGTGTTGCCATTATTAATTTTATACCTTTTGTCTATGGTCAATCAAACATTTAGTGAGCAGTGTGGCCATGTTTCAATAAAATAACAATTATTTATATATACTTTGTTGAGTATTTTATTTACATTTGTTACATCTGTGACCCTGTTTGAATATTATTTGAAGAATAATAACAATTACTTGCGCTGCCGTAGTACTTAATGTAAATAGAATCAGCGCCTTTGCTGCTTTTTCCGAAAGTTGGTTTTTTTTTTGTGTGGATGGGGCTATTTTTACTACTAGTTTCAATCAACGGGTGTGTTATGTGTTTTTCAACGATTCAACGGCTTTCTTTCCCTGATTTCATGTCCATGGGCTAGTGGATATCTTATTCTTATTGTAAAATATTTATGACAACAGCAATGGATACTACGTTAATGTCAAAGTGACTGCGGACGAGCGTACAATTTTTTTTTTTTTTTGGTTTGGTTTTCCCCGAAGGGTAAGGCAAAGGGAACTATGCCCATACAGCCATGTCTGACGTATTTTTTTTCTTGATGATTAATGAAATGATGAAAGGTGATGATGATGAAACCTAAGCCCCCACCCTCGGAGTAGACTCCTACTCCGAACCCCAAACGAATTAACTCAAAAGTCCGCATAAACTTTTGAGTTATGAAGCGGCTTCCTGACACGAAGCGAAAATAGGCAGATACACTTTGTTTATTGAATACTCCAATATAATAACACTCGCGAATGTCTTCCGACTAACTTAATGCGATCATTAACCACAAAACACCACTTCGTATTAATTATTTAGATTATTCAATGAAGAAAGCAACTGTCCCGTTCCCGCCTCCCGCCAAAAAGCCCGAGCGTACAAATTGGT
Source organism: Pectinophora gossypiella (assembly GCF_024362695.1). Lineage (NCBI taxonomy): Eukaryota > Metazoa > Arthropoda > Insecta > Lepidoptera > Gelechiidae > Pectinophora > Pectinophora gossypiella. The sequence continues at coordinate 9,218,288 of NC_065409.1, forward strand.
ACAAATCATGAGCATGACCAATGACAAACGGCGCTGTTTTCTTTGTGTTTTTCAATATGTGATCGAAGGTTTTGTGCCTTTAAATTTTAAAACCTGCCTGGAAGTACAGTGCCTTGTCCGCTAAATACTATGTCATTGCGTGATACGTGCGTGCGTGACATATGATTATTGTGTTGACCTATGTCAAAAAGGACAAATAGTACTTTAGTTGATAATTGCAAATCTAGCGGTTTAATACAGTAAATTGCCGGTTGCCTGCTGCAACGACACCGCTGCACAACGAATAAAATCACAGATTGAAGATAAACCGGTTCACATACAACTGTCAGCGCCTGAGCCATGAAGCCGCATTCCAGCTTAGATTCCGCTACGTGGTACCTCAAGTACTTTGCTTTGCCCTTAACTGTTGGCGCAATAACAATGTATAAAATATTGGATTGTTTTTCTAACAGAAAAAGAAGAGTTGCATTGCAAGGAAAGGTTGGTTAAAGGTGTACCTAACTTATTTTTACATATTATCATCTCTTTTCATTAAGTACAAAGTTATGGAAGTTTCCTTCCAGAAATTTTCTTTCCTTCCAGTACTTACTACATCTTTACCCAGCAGGGTACAAACCCCGTTTGATTGATAAAATAATTGTAATGTAACTGAAATGTTATAGTCATTAAAATACATTCATTATAAATTACTAGTTGATGTTTTCTACTAAACAGGTGGTGGTTATAACTGGAGCCAGTTCTGGTATTGGAGAAGCATTGGCGCATGCTCTCTATGAACAGGGGAGTAAAGTTGTTCTGGCAGCTCGCAGAGAAGGAGAACTCAATAGAGTAAAACAAGACCTGATTGCCAAGAAGCTGGTATGACTAAGTTTTTTATTGAAATTACTCAAATTATTTGCAATAAAGTGTTTTATTATTATTTATTATTTGACTTTTTGAGTTAATTTTTGATTGTATATCTTTCAATTCATCAATCCTGCTGATCAAATGCATTCTTTAGTAATTTCCATTGTATTCATATCACAAGTTATACTAAATTAATATTAGTAAATAACACTATCTTTAGCATTACATTTTTGCCTGATAGTGAAAACAAAATGTACATTAATGACATTTTATTGCAAGAGAGATGTTTTATCTAGAAGTTGGAATATGAATGTTTTGTTGTAAATTCAGGATCTGCCTGTAGAAGAGCCTGTTGTGTTGCCACTGGATTTGGCCGATCTGGACCAAGTGGAGAACTTTGTGCAAAAGGTCTATGAGATTTGTGGACATATTGATATATTAATCAATAATGGAGGCATTACACACCGTGGAGCTATTGTTCATACCAAGCTTGAAGTTGATCAACAAATAATGTGTGTCAATTACTTTGGCACGGTTGCATTGACAAAAGGTAATATTTTAAAGCTATTCATTTGTTGATTACTATAAAAACTTTGCTTTTATTATTAATGTATATTCATTGTTTTTTGAATTTCAGCAATTTTGCCAAAGATGGTTGAAAGACAATCAGGACATATTGCATTTGTAAGTTCAGTACAAGGGCTGATTGCAATCCCAGGGCGTTCAGCATATGCTGCAGCCAAGCATGCAATGCAAGCATTTGCAGATTCCTTACGAGCTGAAATGCATCAGCATAATATTAATGTGACTGTTATAAGTCCAGGATATGTGAAAACTGCTATTTCTCTCAATGCTCTTACTGGAACTGGAGATAAGCATGGAGGTAATTTTTACAAGTTTCAGTTCATTTATAGATTCAAAAAATAATCCTTATTTTTACAAGACTTGCACACTAGTATATTAAGCCATATATTAATATTTAGCCTATTACAAAAACCCAATGTAGGGTACTCTTCGTATGCCTAGATATAAAAAGGTAAAAAAAAATATCACTGCTGCATCCTCATATCAAATGTTTTTGTTTTCAGTTATGGATCCCAGCACTGCAGCTGGATTATCTCCAGAGTATTGTGCTGTCAAGATCATGGATTCAATAGTCAACAAAGAAAAGGAAATAATTATCAGTCAATTTATGCCCAAATTAGCAGTTTTTGTGAGACGGTCTATGCCATCATTTTACTTTTGGTATATGGCCCGCAGGGCTACTAAATCACCCATTTATTAAATTTTGATCCTTATCTTGGTATATAATTGTTGGACTTTATACCAAACAATATTAAGGTATTTATTTTGTTAATGGTGTAAGTTGTTACAATTTATGTTATTTTTGCAAATCAAACTACCTATAAGGAAGTCTAAGAAATAGGTGATGTTAAACATTGTTTTAATTGGGATAAGAACAACTTTTTATACAATGGCTTTGTTATTAATTTATTGATTTTTTATTTAGGTATCTATAAGTCCTAGAATTGAAATAAATACAAGGTGTTAAATAAATAAACCAATGTGCTTATTTTCTAGGTATTACATTTTATTTATTGCATGACAACAGTTTAATGTATAATTCAATGATCCCTGTCACTACTCATGTAACAGAATCTTTAACAAGTTGTTATCACACTCAATTAACTAAAAGCATCCTTATAATATAAAGAAAATTATCTTTTGTACAGGCTTGTCTATCTAGTTAACTACCAATAATATATATAATTAACAATTTTTACAATGACTGCATCCTACAACAAATAATTATATGGTATTAAACTCCTGATACCAGAACAATGCATTAGTGAGCACTAAATGTTAGTTCATTCTAAGTTTACCCTTTTTCACAACTGAGAATCTACTTGATCCTAATTTAAGCATAATGGCATAATATTTGCTTTGTGAAAACTACAATCATTTGAATGTTTGATATAGTCTCCATAAGCAAATGGCAGCTGCAGCTATGGACACTGTGTTATGTAATATAATTTTTCTTCTATTATCTTTACGAATGAGTACAACAGGGGAAGCAGATGTGAGGTCACTGAGTACTGGAAGTGTTGCTAAATGCCGTCTGTCTTTCTCCTCTTGATATTTACAGCAAGGGTCCCACTGCCAGGACAAGGTGTAGCAGCCTGCACATAGGACTGATACCACACCAAATGGTGTACATGCTAAAGAACTCCAAGTTAAGCCTGGAATAAAAACAACTGCAATAAAACATTTTATATTGTTTAACAGGATATAACATTAATTAAGTTGTTAATTAGGTACTTGTATTTTCTTTTTAATCCATTAAGTTAGTTATAATGTAGCTTTGATATTGAATATTGATAAAAATGTAGGAATTGACACAAAAAGTTTAAAGGTCACCAAATGGCGTAGAAAAATAAATACGTAGAGCAATAAATAAGGAGTAATACCTGAAGCGATGCTGCACAGTCCACTATAGACGGAAACTTTATGCAAGAGGTTTCCTACGTAAATCCACCGAGCAGTCTCTTCTCCGAGGGGCTCTGGTTCTATTACTATAACACTCACGCCGGCCTCAAGTGCTCTTTCCAATTCCATTTCAAATTTAATATGAGCATTTTCACTGTCGTAAACTTCTCTGATGATCGCAACACTGGATGGTTTGAGATCGCTGGAAAACAAAGTCCACTGTAGATAAGTGAATCAAAAACTTCCTTTGACTGGAGTGTATAAGGCATTACTTTCTTCCTATCTAGTTTATAACAATTTGTATTGTGTAAGAACACAAAAAAAATACGATAAAATTTCACATCACTTCTATTTACAAACCTGTCACTTTCATCACCCGCCATCTTAACTATAGACAATTATTTTATTTTCTTCTTATTTGAAAGAAACAAGGAGGCAAAAGAACAACAGTAATAAACAGCCAAATGTAACGTCCATACCATATCGATTAACACTTACACAAGAACGACCCAGAATATTTACTTGAGTATTCCGTGGACTAGTTACCTATGTGATCCCGAAATTAATTGCTGTTAATGGCGAATTGTAGACAATTAATTATCGCGAATTTTTAGAAATTAAGGAAAATGAGGCCATGGTACTATGAAATGAAGTCAAAAAGAACAAAAAAGATGACATAATAATTGTTTATGGTTAAGGCTTTTCGGCGGGAAACGGGAACGGGACAGTTGCTTTCTTCATTGAGTAATCTAAATAATTAATACGAAGTGGTGTTTTGTGGTTAATGATCGCATTAAGTTAGTCGGAAGACATTTGCGAGTGTTATTATATTGGAGTATTCAATAAACAAAGTGTATCTGCCTATTTTCGCTTCGAGCCGGGAAGCCGCTTCATAACTCAAAAGTTTATGCGGACTTTTGAGTTAATTCGTTTGGGGTTCGGAGTAGGAGTCTACTCCGAGGGTGGGGGCTTAGGTTTCATCATCATCACCTTTCATCATTTCATTAATCATCAAGAAAACAAAATACGTCAGACATGGCTGTATGGGCATAGTTCCCTTTGCCTTACCCTTCGGGGAAAAACAAAAAAAAAAAAAATGTTTATGGTTAATTTTTAATTCACGTTCGTGGTCCCTTTTGGGGTAGACAGCAGTTCACTTACAGAATAATTTGTGCCACCGATGGTACCTATGATAAAATTTAATAACAGGAAAGTAAATATTTGTAGACAGGAGTACTTATGAACTGATACACTTTAGCGTTCCTTTTACGTTAGCTTGACCTTAGATCAAGTGTCATAAATAAAATCTTTAGGCCTAAATCTTGATTAAATAGATCTTGCTTTTTAATTCTAAATCATAGTGCTTAGGAGGCAGGCAGTTTGGATTCCAGCACAGGCGGCACGGATTCAGCTACGCGCGCGGCGCGAATTATAACGAGGGCTTTGACTAGTATACGCAGCGAATACTATTTACATGGACAAACCTCATACTGCTATCGTGCTGGAAATGCTAGTACCATACTATATATACCATACTATAAATATGATACCAATATTACAGGTTAAAACTTAGCCAGGACTCGCAGGTTTCCACACAATATCACGGGTGATGCAAAATGTGTGATTGAAAGGTTTTGTTTTTTCTATCAATAATGGCCCACCATCATTGATATGTTAAATTCCCCTTTCCATTCTCTTTCATTGAGGGGAGCTGTGCTTGGAAATAATAATATACCCTACTTAATCTAGGTACCTATGTTTAAGGAAGGAATTTTAACCTATTTGTGGAGGTACATCCATACATCCAAGATAAACTCAATACTCATACGTAGTGAGCCGTATCGCCTTCTAAAATTATTTAAAGGTCGAGCCAAATGATGATAATCCTCTATAACAAATTCCACACCCAGAAATATAAGTACCTGCTTATAAAATACCTATATAATAACCTACCACTTGCCTAAGGCAGAATGATAGACCTTTACAGAAAATTGAAATTCATTATAATTCATTGTTTTTCCTGTTCTGACGGCTCATGTGCCCAATGATTATGTATGGTACTTACCTATTATCTTCTTCGCGAGGTCAAAAATACTTAGTCAAATGAGCACGGTATGTAGTTTAGATCAGTAACGAACACGAACCACATTTAATTCTGACCCTATTTTTACTGTGATTGTAGACTATAATATGTATTATTATCTTACAATGTAGTAGTATAATAATTCTACTGCATCTATAAATATATATTACTCTTCAAGTCTTAGCTAGGATCTTAGTTAATAAATAAAATATTCTCTTTTCCCTCCAAATCCGCAATTGGCAGATCGTCAACGAATGACGATCATTTCGTAACGGTACATACCTAACTTATTAGTTTTTGAACAGTATTTTACCACCATTAGAATTATAAGCGCGAAAAAATTCTGTAGGTACCAAAGCTAATCCCTTGTCAAACAGGAACATTCCGGAACATTTTAATTTTCGAACCATTGGTCACGTGTTTCTTCTTAACGCTTTCCACATCTTGCGAATAATTATGAAGTAAAAAAGAACAATTATTAAAAAATAGATAGCGAGAAAATTATGATTTCTGAAGTAAGGTAGAAAATGTAGAAAAAGGAACAAAATGGGTCATATCTCCTAAACCGTAAATAATCGCTGAACATACAGGGAGTGTTTCTGGTAGCCAAAATGAGCCCCTTTATCTAATTTTTCATTTTGAACGTGAACTTCTGGGCAGGCATCCTGTATATAATACTTATTTGTTTCAAATTAAATCTCCATCTCTCTGTCAGTAGATAGATACACCAAGTATAGTGGGTAGGTGAGAATATACTTAGGTAAGATGAGCCAATCTGATCTTATCGGGTAATAATAGTCAATACAGTGAGCTATGTGTGTATTCCTTTCTTCTTTGGGCGGATTTCTATTAAGTACGGATTAAATCTTGTAGGGAAACCCCGAGTACCTATGGGTTGTTGAACACGTTTCTCCTCATGCTCGTGGTAAGCATTCTTCTTCTATCGTGTGGGTTGTGAGATGGATGACCGACCTCATCAACCGGTGTCAGGGTTATGATTGAGCCGCCAAAGGCCTCTGACATGGCTCATTCATGTCAGAGGCCTTTGGCGGCTCAATCATATATTCAATAGTCATATATGTGTGGTACAGTGGTGTCATCATTCTGGACACATATTGATGATAGATCATTACAACTTGAAGATTACATCGACTCACATTAATATTACACCATTATTTAAAAAAAATATTTTTCCTCCATTCACGACTGTCGCATGTCGCCCACTTGCGCCGTTCTAAAATCCGCTTGCCAGATTAGGTAAAGGTGAATGTTGCAAACCGAGCGCCGAACAGGCAGATATCGAGAAGCTATTCCGATACTCCAACCAATAAACATCTTTTTAACTTTACCATAGAGTTGAAAATACCAACGACTTATTCACAGCCGCCTAAGCCATTTTAAACTCTTGAGTCTTGTTTAGTGCTAAGCTGAGACTTATAAGGCATGTGTGGGTGCAAGGCTGACCTTATAGGCGCTACCCACAGACTTGCTAAACATTTGTTGATTTCCCTACATCCCACGCCTAAAAGCTATTATCACCATAAAAGACGGAACAAAAAATGTATTCGATTAAATTAATGACGATTCCGACTGTATAATAAAAGTTACACTTGAATGCATGACCATAAAACAGTAGTAAGATACGGTAGATGATGCAGTAAAGATGCTTATTAAAATTACCGAGAATATGGTGTTTTAAATTGGTAGTTTGAATAATAATCTACAGGAAAGTAATTTACATCTAATATAAAAGAATACTTTGTATCTATAAATTGATTTCTCATTCATTGATTCATTTTTATTCAAGTGACGAATGTATAAAACCGAACGCGATGACGTTGATGTCTTTTGTATGGACTGATAAATTGGAGTACGCAGACGACCGACGCACTTGCATCAATCATGATTATAATCGGTATTTGCCGGGGAATTTACGATGTAATTAAAGATACAGCCTAGTAACCCACGATGAGGTTAATTATACAACAAGAATGACTACAGATACCTACCTACTTACGCAGATTATACTGATTTTTATGAATAATATGAGTTTCTTACTCGTACAGTTGTCCCCGATAAAACAGCTGTTGTTAGTTCACTTGTGTCAATAATATTTGTAAAAAAAGCGTGTTGAACAAATAGAAAATGTATCGTTCCATTTTCTTTTGGTCTACTGCATGCAAGCTTCCGCTTCGGGAGACAAACAATTTGTCAAGCCATCGAAAACATTGGGAAAGTGTTTGTTTTTCCCCAGACGTGTGCGTTCCGCATTACTCTACTTACACAAATATGTTCACAAAAAATTGTAAACTGCAAATTAGTTACAACATCGTGTACTTATCAAACCCTTTTATCAAATCCTTAGATAACTACATAATACTCATTTAACTTGACATCTGGGTTAGACAGAGAGTAGGAGGGCGCTGATTACTACTTACTGGAAGATCTATCTTTAATAACAAAGTGACAAGTTTTTAAAGGGGGAACTGAAAGATTCTTATTTGACGTGACTTATTGTTAGCGTTGAGGGCTCTCACCCGGTGCAACATTTAAGACAACAGGCCTGAGAGTGCCCAGTTGGGCGCGAATCTCGCTTCAGAGCGCCGTCTGAGAGGATAATATTTGAAAGAATTAATTGACTCTAGTGGGTCGATAACGATTAGCGCTGAATGAAGGAGAACTTAAGTCAAACTGCATAGTAACTACCATATATTTATGTTTTTAAAACTTTGTCCATAAATTACAATTACTTCAATTTATATAAAAACTGAGGTATTCGTAAGTGAACCTAAGCCTTGGACGGCATTAAAACTTTACAGATACTGGCTGCAACAACTATTATCTTCGCCTACATGCTAATTTTACTTTTAAATGTCTATTAATGTTGTAAGGTAGTCAACCTTGATGCTGCTATGGATGTTGGTTGCTATCCTTCAGTCTCTCTAATGCTGATTCATGTGTCATATCATAACAACTTCATTATTTTCTAGTTATGTCACCATTCTCATTGATATAATTTGTAGGTCGATGTAATATGTAAACCTGATTGGCGTGGTATTTAGCAGACGGTGGTGGTATACCGTGGAGAGCACAAATATGGTAAAGGCCCCATTGTGGATGGTACGCGATCGAACGGGCGCGGGTAATGAACCCGAGCATCCGCGGGATTCACGACTGCGCTGCGCTCGCGCCGCCCCCCACCCGCGCCTCCCTCCCGCGCCGCGCGAGCACGATGTTCCTTCGGGCTCTTCAAACATTACACAAATAACAATATTTAACATCCATACCCGCGTTCAATGTGAGCTTTAAGATTTAGCAAATCGCACAACGTATTGGTTGGAACACATTAACACTGTCATTACCCCTGACTCTGCCATTAGCAATGCTATCTTGTTTCTCAAAAATGTTTAAAACTTAGCAACATCCAGATGTGCTAAACACGAAGACGTTTAAAGGTCAAATTTCACGGGAACCGGTCCTTCGTTCGGCCTAGGGCTAAAAACAGCCATCAAAAGAGTAAAACGAGAGTTTTTCTCCGAAAAACTGGCTTTCTTCATTTTTTATCGTCGTGGCATTCATCGATAGGCAGAAAATGTGGTCATCTTATGACTGACAATGTTTACAGTCGTTCTTTAAATGTTACTTGAATCATAATTCGTGAACTTTGGTATTAACATATCATTTCATGCATCGTTCGATGTGACTACGTTTCTCTGTGCAAATCTACCCGCAATATGCAAGTGCATGTAATGTAAATGTATCCTGTGGATTGCTTTTATTCATCATCAGGTTACCTACGGTCTTGCTGAACTGATGATTGTTTTTGTCTTTTTAAATAAATTGTTATTGCGAAATGGTATTACCCTGTGTCTCGGTTTGATGTTTCGAGAGAGTAATATAAGTTTATTGCCCTATTCGCGACTTGCTCATAAAGGGATATAGTTTTATTACATGTTATAGTGTATACGCAAGTAGCTTTCCATAAGTTAAAGTTGCATTAAATTCGCAATGTTACAGTCTAATGAAGAATAATGTAAAAAGCAACAACTTGAGTTTATGTTATTGAAGTTTACGGTGAAGTAAAGTGTATTGCTGTACTAAGTTATACGTAAGGAAATGCAAATCAGTTTCTGCGAGCGCAACCTATGGTTATTTTAATAAAAATATTGAGGAGGCAAGACGCATGAAAACGCTACAGTAGGTATAAATTTAGTGTAAGTACATGAACATATAATTTTTGCGCAAAGGCATTTATTATCTTGGTTCACATAGAAACGTTTCATGTTTAAATTTAATTAGGTATAAACAAAACGTTAACGGGATACCGTTAATTCCTTGTATACGTGAGATTTACATTACCAGCGCTGTTTGCTCTCACGGCAGCGGAGCGCGGCGGTTGGACGAAAGTGCCGAGTATAGCGCGGTTATTTGTTAGAAATGCACTATTCACACAGTTCTCTTTTAAAGAACCGTGTATGAACTTAAATAAATAATGATATCTGACTCTTTCTAGCTCCGGTATATGATATGTTTGATTAACATAACATAAACTGCCTATATACGTCCAACTGCTGGGCACAGGCCTCCGCTCAATCAACTGGAGGGGGTATGGAGCATACTCCACCACGCTGCTCCACTGCGGGTTGGTGGAGGTGTTTTTACGGCTAATAGCCGGGGCCAACGGCTTACCGTGCCCTCCGAAGCACGGAGTTATCTTACTTTTTCGGACAATCAGGTGATTCAAACCTGAAAGTCCAAACCAAACAAAGGACAGTCTCACAAAATGATTTCGACAATGTACCCATCGGGAATCGAACGCAGACCTCCAGATCGTGAGCTTAACGCTCTAACCACTAGACCAATTAGGCCGTTATGTTTGATTGAATTCCCTGCAAAGCACAACCCGTAAGATTATGAATATGAGCCCATTCTCTTTCTGCTTTCGCTGGTGACCAAAAATACCTTTGACCAGTCAGAAAGTAAATATCGTCCCGGATAAATCGACAATACAACTACAAGTCATGTTAAAAAAGGATCCTACAAAAATAAAGCATTGCAGTAGTAGCGGAATTTAAAGATCCTGATAGGAACGACATATTTCGTAGGTTCAGTCTACGTCGTAAATTAAATTTGTATAAGTACCTAATTTTAATGAGATATTGAGGAGGTAGACTTTTGGTCCAAAGGAGCACTTTTATACAATACTTTGAGTCAGATTCGTGAGTACCCTCAGCTATGATGTCCTCAATTACATTACTAATAGAAAGCCACTATGATCAAGTAAAAAAAACCAAAAAGCCCGACTGCACACGTTTGTTTGACGTCCATCTACGTAGATAGCATTCGTATCGTTTATTGGTCGAAACGCTCTAATATAATTCGCGGTTGTCATGCAGACCCGGCAGGAAGCCACAAAAAACAGTCATACAAACATACCTACAGGGTCCACATAATATCAGCGTCGTGGTTCACGCCGCGACTTGTGCTGAGTGAGGCCCTTTTATCTCAGGACGTCCACCACCACCTTATGGTCATTTCGACAAACATCCGTCTTGCTTTTTTGTAATTGTTTTAGTGGAAATTTGATATGATGTTTTTGTCTTTTTTTGTGTGTGGCGTCCTTTTATAATAAACTTTTTCTATTCTATTCTATTCTATTCTACAGTCGAAAAACATTACCCTCCTCCGTGGCAGTCGGGTAAAAATGCGATTCGGAGTAGGTAAATTACAGTAAAGTCATCTCAAGAAGCATTTCCTGTAAACAACAAGAAAGCCGTCAGTGGTAAATTACTATGAAAAAGTTAAAAGAATTAAATCCCGCCTCGGGTCTGATTGGCCTGTCACCATGTACGTAACCGAGGTGTTACTATAGAATAAGATATAAAACTACTTATAGAACGGCATCTCTTCGCTCCCCATGTTACTCCTCCTCGGTCTTACTTTAGTCTTCAATCGTATGGGCGTCAGACGTCACGCACAAAGACGCGCGTGTACGATGACGTCAATGTGAAGTGTCTGGGTGTGGTGTTACTGTACTTGAAAGCCAAGAAAATACTTCTCAGCACTATTAAATTTATTCCTGGTCAAAGAAAATTGCGGCGGGCTGTTGTGACCGTTAGGGCAGTCTCGGCGGAAGCAGCCATATCCTGGCATTGCCACGGCCGCTGGCGTGCCTCCTCGCATATAATCAGCACATAATAGCTCCCTCGCGGCATACACTGAATTCACCCTGCCAGCATTTAGTTCTACAGTTAATTTAATCATTACAAATTAATATTCAACAGTTGTTAGGCTTTGAGCATTGATTGCCGCATGAGACTTGTAATTTAAGAATCGTAGTAAGTAATAATAATAATATTTATTGACAAAAATATCGGTACAATGTTTTCCTTAAATTAAGCATAGTTGACATGAATATAATTGAGTAGGTACCATAGCTGACTAAGTATAGAAATACTTGTATTTCAGTCCTAAGTAGTAATAAGTAGTTATTATGTTGATGTGTCATACGAAACTGTTTCTATATCGCGTTTTTACGTGCGACCTAGGTTTACTGAAGAAAACCACAAAACAAATCCATTAAGTAATTCTTGTTAAAACCATTATTACATCTAAGAAAACATTTTATTTCTTATTTTACCGTTTACTAAGTTTGTTTTTACTAAGTAAATACTGTAGTCGTCTTCCCAAAGAGACGCATGTCTAAGTCACGATTCTTCTATCCTAGTTGAAGGTGTTGTCATGGCGTGAGTCAGTGACAGCACCCTCCCTCCGTTGCCCCCTCACTCCTCAGTTTGCCCTCCGTCCGCCACGGTCAGCGAACACTGTGACCTTTCGCTATCCCACTGACGTTACGTAATTCACATAGCCGTTGAAAACAGGCACCTACAGGTAACTACGGTTGAAGCCTATCTAACTTATGTTTTTGTTTATTCATCATTTGTTTGAGACGTTTTATGGATTATTTAGAGTTTAGATTCCGTGTTTTATCAACCAATTATTATTGAAAGCGTCAAGCCGTTGATCCCGGTTACTACTTACTGACGTATGTCAGGGGCCTTTGGCGGTTCAATAATAACCCTGACACTAGGATTGATGAGGTCTGTCATTCATATCATAACCCACATGATAGAAGATAGATTGGAAGCTTAATAAGCATTTCCTAATTTAGTCTAATAAATTGTGCTTTTATCTTTAAAACGGTTTTTAAATCAATCAATATTTATTAAAAAGTTTCTTTATTATACTTTTACTAAGTACAAACTTATATCGACAGTTTTATTGGTACAATCTAGAAACGTAAAAGATTTATATCTGAAGCAAAAAATACCTTTTAATGACGCAAAAGATAGAATCTGTACTTTCTTACGAAACTGGTCCGCTATAAATTGTACTTGTTGATTAAAGTACTCCGTGAGATATCTCGTCTGTGATCAGCGGTGATTCCTTATAATGCTTCATTGTTGTGTGACGGATTCGGTATTTTAGTTATCATTGCGCAGCCGCCGTGCGATCTCGGCCCGGCCACTGCAGCGGCCAGTGAGCGCTCCTATTAAAGAGTTCAACGGGAACATTCATAGTATAGCCCGTTTAACATAATCTATTAAAAAAACAAAACGACCGTTCGCTACCGCGCTGCTTTGATCTCTAACGAAGAATGATTTTTATTATCATCCCTTATAACCTATCTGTATCCATAACAAAAAAAGTCCTTCTCTGGAATTCTGATTTCAAATTATACATCGCAGACCAATGCTCAGATTTAACTCCTCGACCATCGTGTCGTGAGTAGAGAATGCAATCCCGACTCGAGAACGCAAATTCGAGATCCCGCGTGATTGAAAATATCAATTCTGCGAGATGCCGAAATTTTCGGGACCTCGTTTAGTTCATAAAAAATGTAAAGTTAGGATGGCTGAAAACGGTGAAAACTGCTTGTTTGTGATAGTGAGGTATTAAAACAAAATATTTTTTGAAAGAAAACAAAAACCTCTACCTCTTCAATATTAATTACTAACTAAATAATTAAGTTTTCTTTGGAAATCAGCATAATGAAAACAAAAGTATAACTCAAGGAGATTCGCCTAATCCCGTCAATCTTAGTTTAAAGAGCTTTATTCTCATAAAAAAACTATACATAGTCACTTACCATGAGAACTAAATATTTTAACTGACATAGGTTTTTGTCCTGTTGAACAGGCGGAGAGGGTATATATAAAAAAAAATCTCGAGCGGGATCTCGTCATTTTATGCTTCGGGATTGATCCCGAAAAATTAGACGAGATCCCGCGAGATCGGGTAGGCATTCCTTAGTCGTGAGCCTTTGGATTGAAATCTATTTTTGTAACATTTCACCGGAGGGTTTAAAGTTATAAATATGCCGGGATTATAGTCTCAGATTGATAAAATATGATCTCTTTCATAGCGACCATTCAATGCACATGTATTTAAAGGTCACCAAGGCAAAAAATGAGCCGAGAGATAAAAATATTGATATACTTTTTACACGATTATTTGTGTTGCTTAATATTAATTTAAGAAAATAATCCATTATCTTTTAATACACAATAGTACCTAAATACTTATAGCTTTTAAGGTTTTGAATGTACTGAGTCAATACTACTGACTGAAACCGGGTGAGAGCCTTCATCCGGGTGAGAGCCTTCAGCGCTCCCCATTTGTCCGGCCAAGTAGTTAATGCCATCTGCGGCAAATCTACAATCATCATCATCATCAGCCCATTAACGTCCCCACTGCTGGGGCACGGGCCTTCCCTATGGATGGATAGGGAGATCGGGCCTTAAACCATCACGCGGGCCCAGTGCGGATTGATGGTTATTAACGACTGCTAATGCAGCCGGGACCAACGGCTTAACGTGCCTTCCGAAGCACGGAGGAGCTCGAAATGAAAACTTTTTTTTTTGTGGTCACCCATCCAATGACCGGCCTTTGCGAAAGTCGCTTAACTTCAACAATCGCAGACCGAGCGCGTTAACCGCTGCGCCACCGAGCTCCTCAAATCTACAATACCTAAGTCACGTCAAAAAAAAAAAAAAAACTGACTGAAATAGTAATTTCTATTATATTTCGAATAGGTTAATGGATAATAGGATTACGAAAGTAGTATATAAAGCGATGGTTGGTGGTAGAGCTGGCAGAGGAAGGCCTAGAAGGACGAACATTGACCAAATTGGAGATGTCCTTAGAAAAGGTTCAGTACCATCTCTCTGAACCGAGACGTGACGTGCGTGTATGAAACGATTGATGCATGTGGAGGAAGCAAGAGAAGTATGTCAAGATCGAAGCAAATGGAATTCCATAGTCTCTGCTTACCCCGGTGGGAAATAGGCGTGAGCTTATGTATGTATGTTAAAGTTATCTACCTACCGATTTACTTTATGCTTCATTATCGTAATGTAATTATGGTTTTGATTCGAATATAATCTTCTAGCGAAGATACTAGCTTTTTTTTGTTAGGGGTATGATTGCGATTCTTTATGTGTTTAGCCTTAGGGTCTCCCTTCGATAAACGCATCAGGTATTTAATGAATGTATAGCGGAAGTGTGCTTATTGTAATTGTGTGTACTTATATTCATAGTTTTTATTTAAGTTTAAGAATTTTAAGTTTCGTCTATTAAACAAAAATAAGAACTAACAAAACTTTTATTACAAAACGGAAACATTACGAGAACGAATGGTTAAGGGCCCAATCTCCGGTTGCAGAATTCAGAATTTGAATATTTTCAACCCCCCTCACCCGGGGAGCACACCCCTTGACTGTACCTTAAAAAAGAAAAATAATTATCACTACAAACTTGCCATGACTCAATTTTGCGGAGAATTCATTTGCGAAGGTGTTAAGCTATTTATTTTCCCATTTCCTTTCCTATATTAATGTAATAAACTATTATTAACACGTTGAATGTTCACAACTAGTCATCAACATCAACTGTGCTTATAACTATTACATTAGTATGGTGATACGCTAATAAAATGTCACATGCATGTGGTCAATCCATACGGCTAAGTATATCATTAGATTATTGGTTCTATAATACCGATGGAGACGGGTGTGGTCTTCAGAAGTTATGTACTTATGTTGTATATTACTTTATTTTGCTGACTCTAAGCTCAATTTATATTTTTTGACATAGAAAATTTTAGTGCCTATAAAAAAACTTTTAAGTCCAACGCACATAGAGTAGGCATCTAACGCGAATGAGTTGCAGACAATTTCTCCTTCCCCATTTGTCCGGCCAAGTAGTTAGTACCATTTGAAGCAAACCCACAATAAGTCACGTAAAAAAAAGGAAATCCTGGAACCATTCCTTTATACTGGCTGAAATGTCCGAATTTTCTTCGCATTGGGAACATTCCAGTCTATTAGCGCAAACACTTCCAATATTCCAATGACAATTATTTTAAATGGTTATTTGTAGATGTACAATTTACATAGCTGGTGATGTACAAAGAGGGCGAATGACACGGTCATCCGTTGGGCCGTCTTGGCATCTGGTCAAACACGCGAGCGTTGAACCCCCGTGATATACACAGAACTGGTCCCGCCACCGACTCGTTTGTTTAATTACGATTTACGAAACCTATCTCGTCAGTTCTACACGCTTTATCGATGATTTATGCACGGGTTTCCTTTAAATAAGTTATCTATTATTTGTATCACCGCTATCTTAAAATTCAGAGTTGATTAACTTCGATCCGAAATTATGTTTGAGTTCTCTATATGACTATAACATAATTTGGTTTTAGATAGATTTGGGTTCTCCCATTTCGCGGCGTAGATATTGTAGACTTGTTATTCAATTTATAATTAACATCAATCAGAATTTTAATTTGAAATTATTCTCTAATAATGGTGTAGAATAAAGCTGCATAAACGATGTATTAATGCTCCTGCTAAATTATTTTGGGTTGTAGCTGTGTTTTGCACAAAAGAGCGTTAAGGTTATTGAAAAGGTTTTGCAGATGTCTTATTTCAATAGATTTATAACAGCCTAATATGCGCATGTTTTCAGATTCTGTTAATGTATTAATGATTAAGAAAACGTCAAAGTCTGACACATGAAATGACGATTAATAAAACTATTACGCTATAAATCGTCTGCTACTACTCTTTGCTTTTATTCTGCAATCAGAAAAATAAGCTGTATGAAAACCTGACTGCAAAAATAAAGGCAAACGGACAAGTCACAGTCACATTGACAAGGACGTCGATCAGTTGTTTTTTCAAGTTAATTAAGTGCAGAGAATAATGTAGTGGGAAACTCATACTGTTCCACTTAGCTTTAATGTATAGGCGACAGGCCACCAAATGGCGGTCGAGGCCTTGTCCACTCGCACGACCGACGCCAGCATTCGGCCAGTATGTGTTTAAATAATTTTATACCTATTGCACACATTACCTTGTATGCTCCCGTCATCTACGTGACATCATCAAATTCAAGATAAACAGTCTTGTGGCGAAGCAGTCGCCTGTAACATGTATTTTTTTATATTTATTGTCTAATGCTTCCATTAGGAGCAGTCATAGCCGCCGTCATCAACAACAACTTGGGCTATAATTTACACACACAGATGAAAAGAAACGTTACATTTTATTGCCAAAAGATCTAAGATTGCGCAAAATTTTTATAACTAGGATGTTTTTTTAGAGTTATTCGAAGCGGGCGCATCAAATCAGTTGATATATATATGGAGTTATTCAGATCGTCGTCTGACGAAGACACAAAAACGAAGACTTGTCGCCTGTCGTCTCGGTCTGTTCGTGACACCTAAACCTGAAAAGGCTTTTAAATGTCGAGCTTTTTTAAATAAGCGTAATTAATCACGAACTTTTTGCGTTTTGCATTTTATTATTCAACTCTTTTAAGTTGACGTAATCATGTAATTTTACTCTTATTTATTTTTATATATATTTTATAAGAAAGAAAGAAAAAAATATTAATTCGACATACTAATGTATTCACATATTATATGAATAAGTACCTAAGCGTGAGTGTCATAAGTAGTTATCACAGTTTTGATGGAATCAAACTTATTCCAGTCATAATGTGGGTGTTTGTCTGAAGGTGTTCATATGAGACGGGTCAAAAGTTTCCGCGGAATCCACTTTGTGCTTAGAGACGCGGAGATTCTCGTTGTGTGGAATGTTGACGACCATTACATGTTCATGCAGATCTCAGCTTGCTGGAGCCGTAACGAGGGTATTACAATATTTATAGCTTTTCCAGTAGCCATTTCGTTTTAACCAGCTTCTGCCGTAAAACTAGGCATCAGATTGCCTTTGGGATCGATTTCTATTCAAATTGTAGTCAGATGCATAATTTAATGGTCGTGCGAGGAGACAGAGTGGCATTATATCAATCCTAATGCATCTGTGTGTGCTACCTGAAGGGTAACGCGGCCGTCACATAATATTACGTACCTTTACGTAACCATTATGCATTTAATGATGCTGCGTTAACGTGTATAGAACCTAGTTGAAGCATAAAATTAGAAAAAAATATTTAATGTTTGTTTACCTTAAGTGAACGTAATTAGTATGTAAGTTTAGATTTTATCATTCACATTATTTCTTGTAAATCCATTATGATAAAGAACACGTAATCTGTAAAAATACAAACTGGCTACCTAATATGGTTAAATAGAAACAGCCCTTCAAAGTTAGGACGGACAGAAAGACAGACAGTGTAAGCGTAGTAATAGGGTTTCGTTACGGTAAGTACGGCCCTCTATAAAAAAAGTTAAATTGAGTGAATCTACATTTTATGACAATTGACAAATTTTTTTGATAATTGACAATTGACAGTTTCGCGTAGGGATGCATCTATTTTTTGACAAGCAACTAATGCAAAAAAATTGTTTCAATGCAGAACAGTGCATGCGATGGTTCGGGGAACCCGCCGGATGTGCAAACGCAGCGCATCTAGATTATTATTCTCGTTAACCCAATGGAACAATGTCGAGGTTGTCCGGTCAGTGGTTGCGTGCTGCATGATAATACGCCTCCTCACATCTAGGGATGCTTTGTAATTGAACTCTACGGCCTCTATTCATTTTACACCGCACTGCATAATTCAATTTGCAAAATCAACGCATCAAAAGTAGAAACATTATAGCTAATCTCAGTTTCTCAAGCATGTTGATGTCTTGTTTATCAGCAGGAAATATGTAATTTAGACGTTTGGAGTTTCTCATGGATTCCTGTCCTTAGATAATTTTAAAATTGCTCTGTCATAAACGTACTTCCCGTTGTTCGGGCGAAGCTCCTACGAGTGCAGTAATGGTGGTGCGAGGTGCGGGCGGGGCGGTGGGGCGCGGGGGGCGGACAGGTAACCTAGCTCACCTAGCAACGCTGAGATGTCGCGTGAGATCCCACCTCGGAGGATCTTGTCCGACCGCCGCCGCGGTGCTCGCCCGCCTGTGTATACCTCAACCCATCTACACCGCACTAATTACGGGCAGAATGCAGGGGCCGTTGCTCTACGACTTATGCATTATGCAGGCCTACCGTTCACCTTCTCCATCCCTTCGCTATACTTTGCACAGATACGCAGAGTTTTTATAAAGCTGTCAATTTCATAGGTAAATACGTATTAAAACAGTCATGCATCGTTTTAATAGCTTATAGTTTATTGCCTTTTCATTCGGGGTGATAATGACCTTTATGTCTAAAATACTGATTTAAAATGGCAGTGGTGGTAGGGACCAATTTGACCTTTAGTCTATTTTGCCGCTTCATATGACTCATAGTGAGTTTTAGGATATGTGGCAACCTTGACTTGTTATTAGCGATAGCAGAACTGATCTGTGAGCAGTTTAAGTCAAAGTAATTCTAAGACTTGTTCCGAGACGCCATGTTTGTTACGTAAGAGAAATAACAAGTCCATGTTTTGGTATTCAAAGTGGATAAATAGACGTTAAGAAGCGTTCACGATGTAAATAAGGAGTTTGCGTACAACAGGCGGGGCGGTCCTCTAAGTCGTCAAAGTATGTTACCGGTTCGTCCAAGATGTGTTGCGCAAGCGGCCATTTCGACAGCGCGGCCGGCGCGGATATAGCACGGGGCCGCTCTTTCGTAGCCCACACCTACACTGTTTGAACAGTATTGCCTGCATAGCCCACATGCTAAACGCTTAAGCAAACGCACCGACACGCCAAATAAAAGCTAGCTCTCGTTATCTGTTGACACGTATTCGGGATAGTTAACATTAGCGCCTAACTTTTTGTATTGTTATTTTTTTTAAGTTCATCGGCCAAGGTTTACGACATCGTCTTTGTAGTCGAGATGATTACACACAATGAGGATAACATAAAAACCGTGATGGGATAGATATAAATAAAGAAGATGATATGCTTTGATGATATCAGCTCGTAGCTTGTGTAATAAGTAATAACAAACGGAACTAGATTGTTAATTAATATTATTATTATAGCACTGCGCGCCTACAGGTGCCAGGCAAAGAAAAACCTGCCACTTTGTTGGTATCTAGATTTTATTCTGTGTACGAAATATTTATTTGGTACTTATTGTTTGAACAATAAATAATGTAGTAAGTAATCAGAAATATCAATACAGTAGTCATGAGCAGAAAAAAACAATTTTGTTGATAATTGTTACATTAGGTATGTGTTTTTATTGACTTATTAGGAGTTTTTGTGCACTTAATAAGTCTTTAAACTACCAAACTGAATCGCACAAAGTGCCAGCTGCTGAACAGAACCGCAAATTATAATGTTTTTTGCAGTAACATTCTGTGGACCGTTGCCTACGGCATCAGAGAACTATTTTCCGTTTCAAGAGATCATCTATCATTGAATCACGTCTTGTGTCATCAGTCGAGGTCTTATGATCTCATTCTTTCGGAAACCTTCTCAACATAGGTAATGTGTATTCAATAATATAGATATTGCTTATTTGCGAAATTGAATTTGTTGTAAAACCAGGCTTTGTATCAGGGTTGTATGAGCAATTAAATAATCATTGAACACAATCGTATTAAATACCTATTACGTGATTTCACGGTGCGCTCGGGGTCAAAAATGTAAAGAAAATTTCACGCAGTAAAGAGGAGAACTTAAATTGTAAGTAAGTAAGTATACTTATTTGTATAACGGAGGTCGAGTTTGTATAAATTATTTCCTTTTAACATGAAGTAACTAAGTAATATACTTACTTACTATGTAAACTGTTATGGAACTAATTGGACACCTTCGTTTGTGGGTGATCTTTTGTAGTGGTTGAGAATTCACTGTTAAAGCGTATTTATTTTAATTCGATGGCGCCATTAACATTTATCTACTGAGACAAATTAAAATATTTGCAGTCGGATAAGTGGTCAATGTTAGTTTCTCTAGGGTAAACCATTAAGTTTAAGCTGCTATTAAGTGCCTGATGCGCTTTAAAGAAAAAATAAAATGTCGGTTCTGAGTGAGGAATGGCCTTAATGCAGTCGGAGGCAGACGGTGGAATTAAAGTTCCTGGAATGTTGGGGAGCCGCAGCATAGCGCGCCCGCGCTGCCTCCGGCCGCCCTGACAATGGAATGAAATAGAATGAGAAATGGACCTACGTATACGTTATATACGTTCTAAAACTACGCACCCTAAGGCCTGCCCTTTAACTGACATTACAATTATTATTCATTTCATGTATTATGTGTAATGTTTGCTTTCAATTTAAAAAAGTTAAGTACGAGAATGTTCTCTACGCCCTAAGGTAAGTATCTGAGTTCTTACTTTCGATGTTAATTGAAGTTTTAG
The DNA here is from genome assembly GCF_024362695.1 of Pectinophora gossypiella. Classification (NCBI taxonomy): domain Eukaryota; kingdom Metazoa; phylum Arthropoda; class Insecta; order Lepidoptera; family Gelechiidae; genus Pectinophora; species Pectinophora gossypiella. Next base: position 9,239,483 of record NC_065409.1, read on the forward strand.
TGCTTGTATTTTTTTCATATTTTATTTTTTTATTTATTTAATTTATTTAATGTTCGGAGAAACAACAGCTATAATTAATTTAGTAGCAACTTATGGTACACACAGAAAGCCAATTATAGTTCCTCGCAGATATTGGTCTTAGGTATTGTACAATCAGTAGTCCGTGGCATCGTTTTCGTAGAAATACTAGTGTATTATTCAACTCCACTTGTTTTGTGTCTGTTTCTCTATTTTGTGTATTATTCCCACGTTCACGCGGGCCTGCCTTTCTCATTTCCCCTCCACTAGTTCTATTGGAGGTTTTACTGTTGAAGATTTGTCAAGCAAGCTCTTCGATATCATTTGTTAAACTAAACACTACTTGAATCTCTAATCTCTTCTATAGTTTTGGTTATCACAACAAAACTAGGTACATATTGAGAATTTGATAGTTGTTTGTTTAGAATTGAAATGACATCTTTAGCAAATATATATCGTCCTCTGTCTAAGATCAATAACACGGGTTAGGTATTTTCTAGACAAGTTATTAGCCGGTCAACCATCCTATATATTCGGTTCTCTGCTAAACACACGTCGAATAATAAGTAAAACCAGTCGAAGCAGTGACATCACCTTCCTGTGCGGCAAGAGGCCGTGTCCTTTACAAATTATATCTCGACACCTACATTTACACGGTTTTAGAATATATATTTTCATTATTATGTACAAAATTGTCAAGTTGATGGCGAAAGAGTCAGGATTTTTATGTACGTATAGTATAGAGTATTTATTATATTAACTTTAGTTTTACTTATAGGTATTTACTTTTTATTGCACCATCCCGCATCCAAGTTGTTTGTAAATGTTTGTTTCCTTTTGGTGGTTGCCTGGAAGAAATTGCTCTAGAGCAATAAGGCCGCCCAAATTGTACTGTTTTCATGTGTTATGTCTGATTGTTGAAATTTTAGTTCTGTGCAATAAAGTATATTTGATTTGATTTGATTTTCTAAAGCAAATCTGAGAAATCGTATTACTTTTTTTGCTAAAGTAGTATCTTAAATAATAAAATGGAGTTAGCAGCTCTTGCATCAATCCGGTTATTGTGGTTGGTAAGATCATGCAGAGTCCATTGTTTTATTTTTTAAGGCTGAACAACAATGAATGCTACGCATGAACTCTCGCATCTACCCATCTATCTCGACCTTGCTGACTAAATTAAATAACGATATAAAGTAATCTAAGATAGAATATGTTGCTAATTATCTCAGCGTTTCAGGGCCTACTTTTAATGATGACAAGCTGAGTCTTTCAGACAAGGACTGCATTCGTCGTATAAGCCACAATTGATGTGTGTGTGTGTGTGTGTCATTACAAAGTCAATGCATTAGTAACTTTACGAGAATGCCTTTGTATATTCATAAAAATATGTAAATGGAAAAACCTGATTAGTAATTTAATTACCAGCTAATACTCATATCAGCAAGGAGATCATACAGTTTTTGATAATAGTTTTATATGTATTAGTACTAGATGCAGATTATTGGTGTAGGTATAAACTGAGCTCACGAGTATTATGAGTCATTAAGGTTGTTTTAATTAAGTAATTAAAAGTTATGATATTACAATTTTATTGTTTGAATGTTTCAGTTTCAAGTGCACGAGTTTTTATCTTATGATATTTTATGTGGAATAAGATAATATTATGTCGTGTCGCATGTGCTTGTGATTTTATGTTTTTATTTTTAGAAAATATAAGTTTATATAGTTTTATTTAACGTTACTAAACGTAAGGTTTTACATGAAGTTTTGGTAGAATCTGTTTTTGTTACATCTCTAATATCTTTATAGACTTTTAAATATTTAAAAAATAAATAAATCATAATTATACATATTATATGATTATATATCTAAGAAATATTTCCATGGTTAATTGTTTAGTATGGTCCGTGGATCGACAAGATGGCGCAGAATTTCCGCGACTGGAGGGAGGCGCCGGGAGAGGGACTCGGCGCCGGCGCGGGCGCAGGCCGCCTTGCAGCGTGAGCTCTATTTTTAGCGCTGTGTCACCTTAAGCTGGTCCGCGCCCTGTTCGTGCCTGCGAATAAAAGCTTCAGTGTCTGTAAGGCCACTAAAAAAATAAACCCTATTATGCAACCTTTACGTCTTGAAACGACCAATACAAGCTGTATTATGACTAGGCCGCGACTATACAGCACAAAACGTTCAAATTTACATCTTTATATATATTTGTTTATAATTTACCCTCCGCGGTGCTTGTTCATTAGAGTTTAAGTTACACTTTTGTTTACAGTATTGTAAAATCTTACTAAACATATTCAAATGCTTTCTACTCATGTGTAGTTACAATAGCCTCTTCTATAGGTACAATAGATTTCAACTGCCTGCATCTTACTTTCATTTCAGTCTTTCGTTGCCAAGTCTCAGTAGAAAGTTAGTTCTTTTAAGAATACTTAGATATCTTTAGTAAGTTATGTTTAGTTATATAATACTTCCTATATGGGACATCCCTGATTTTAGCGCAGCAAGAACCTGGTATCATTTGTTTTAATTATGTTAATAATAGCGATATATAGTAGGTATGGCTAGGCATCTGCGCCTTGACACCGTCCGGATGTGCCAAAAAAGAATATATTCATTCATAGACTATATCTCATTTAAAAAAAATCTTCCTTCCGTTCCATTCATCAACCATTCTAAATTCGTACCATAAACAATCAAATCCCCATTCATTATCCTTCCATAGTATTCTCTCGAGATTCTTTCTTACTTTCTATCAATCTTACTTTTCTTTCGTTCTACACACTTTCATACACATATATTATATGCGTCACCCGCATTATATTAGGTATAATACCTAGGTATACAATAGAATACTATAACCTATAAACTGGCTCTTTTCGGTGATAATCACGCAAAGAAATGGCGCAGGCTAAAGGGGGCATTAGCCACTACTTGGCCGGACAAATAGAGATCGTTGTAGGCTCATCCTGTTCCATAAATATACGTGATGAATGAGTCAGCAATGCATTTAACTGTCATGGTTTACATCACCCGCAGTCCTAATGCAATTATGACACGTTTTTATTTAAGTACTTTTAATCGTTGTACATAATTATTGTGAATAATATACTTCAATAGGAAAATGACATGCAATATATATCTTAGTGGATAACCGCAAGGATATTATGGGAAGTGAGTAGGTAGGTGAGTTCCATTGTCATTACAACTTAAATAACAGTTCTTATATATCAACTTAGTAAGCTACAGGTAAGCTTCTCATAAAATGGGAATATAAAAAAGAACATCAAGCTGGCAGCAACGTTGTTATTTAAAGTCACTCAATTCTTTTTAAATTCAAAACTGAGTGAGAAAGCAGGCGTTTGTACCGTACAATTATTTTTTTAAATTGTAGTCACGTATCGCGGTCCGGCAACAGTAAGTAACCCGTCATGATGTCATTGGCATCTGATGAGTTGTGGCCGCCATAACAGACGGTATATGCCTGATACGAATATTGAATAATATAAAAAGTTAATTGGGACTTGGAGCTACATCATGGTTTCTTTGTCTCCTATTTATCGATTAGTTCCGCACATCCGCGCCTGTGCATACACAGCTTGATTGGAATTGTATGTCTGTTAATGCACCTACGCGCATACTCAGCCTACAACCCGTACATAAAATCAATTTCCTCGTTCGTGTATGTAATTTGATTAACACGGACTGTTTATTTTAGTTGTTTGATCCAAAAAATTTTAGCTAAGTAGGTTTGTAAGTTATGAATGGCTGTTTTTTGCGGCATGTATTACTCAACAGTACTTGAGGTAACTGTGTCAGAGTACGTCAGGCGACCGTTGGAGATGACGTTTTGGCAAGGAGAGTGATGTATCGTGGGTTTCACCTTCCACCCACACGGATGCTTTTAATTGTCAGCGGGCGACGGGCCGGGCGGTGGCGGTGCCATTCGCCGCGACCCACGCGGGCGCCCGAGGACTCTGCCCACGGCTACCGACATTACGCAATACGTATGGCATGTAGTAACCATCGTTTGCAATTGCTTGCGAGGAATGCAAATATGTAGATTGCACGGACTCGGCACTCTCTAGCCTCTCCAGGAGGAACATTAACCTCCACATATTGCAACAGTGGGAGACATTACGAATGCAGAATACCTAATAGCGAACTAACCAAACAGATACAATAACAATAAAAATGTTAATAAGTATAATACTCGTTTTGATGATGGTCTTTAGGTTTTTTGCAAAACATCCTGTGTGTTGAATCTGCTAGTTGATAAATACTTAGGAAATAATAATCGTGAAGGATAAAAAAACAAAAAAGTTTCAAAAGACGCAAGATTAATAAAGTAGACCTTAATATAGCGATTATTTTTAATCAACCGGTTAACGTTTTTTCTTAAATCGGTGGGAACAATCTTGTAACTTGAGTCAAAAAAAATACCATGATTTAGGTAGGATACGTCATAGACGTCGGGCTATTGACTTGAGAGTGTCCATTTCTGAAAGCAAAAATAATTGCAAATAACCATTTCTAATAATATTATTCACAAAATGATTCATTGGCCACCATATTCGACTTTTCTATTTAATTCTGATATATACGAGAGATAAAGTCAATATACAAGTTTCCTATTTCACGATACTCACCCACATTGGTCTGTGAATCAGCAAAGTGAAGTGACTGTTTTCCATAAAATTGTATTACGAATCCGGTTATTATTTTTCAAACTTGGGTAGTCGATGAGAAGCCGATTGCCTTGATATTTGGAACTTGGTTTCAATATGAAATGTCACAGAATGCGCCGGCGCGGACGACGTTATGCGCGCTCATGCCTTGTGACGTGTTGTTTGTTGCGCCACGGGGAGAAAGTGTGCACATTGGCGAAATCGCGCCCACAGCCTGCCGGTCTGCCAAAATCTCGAAGAAGTCCACTCACTGCTTATATGGAAGCTTAATCCTTACACAAGTAAAAGTTGTTTCTCGTAAGCAATAATGTGTCTAGATACTCGACCTGGTATCGAGTTGGCATTTACAAAGTGGTGGTAAATCTGTTTTTAAATGCAGGGAAATCAATTATGCTGCAAAGATGTTGATGGATATAATATTTCCATTTTATTTTACTTTACGGGTTGGTAATTACCAATTGGTAAGTAAGTGGGTTTACTATTGCAAAACAATTTAACCTGGACACCGTCACATAATAGAGCAGATTGAAAAAAGGAAAACCATAGGTGCCTGTGTAAAAATCTAAGTACATTGAAAACACGTTTCATAGCTGCTCTAATATTAGAAGTCATGGACGGCCATCAAATTATTAAACTTTAGTATTTGCTAAGACGGAAGCTGGAATTGAAAAATCGATCGAAAGGAGTGGAAATAGATTTGCTAACTTAATTTATTGATCGTTAAGATTTAAGTAGAAATACCAGATTGAATTCGCAACACGTCATCTCTTATAATACTTATTACAACACATGTCGCCACATGTTTTCACATACAGAGAGGGTTGTTATTGCAGTATTTATTCAATTACTCAATACTTAAAGAAGAAGTTGGCATTTTTGCAAGTTTCTTCCACATTTACAGTAATACTGCGTGATACCATGCTATCCTGATGGTACAGTTATAACTGCACGACAAAGACAATGCTTCACAATACATACTTACACATACTGCACTAATGAATGACTTATACAAACAGTGTACTTAGATCGTTTGTAGCTTAGCTGTTTTTACGAGACTCGTTGATCGTGAGAAAGCAAATAAGTATATAACAAATTGAATATAAAACGAAATAAAATGGAAATCGAAGCTCACTTTTTTACTTCAGTAAAAGTTTAGACCCATCTATTAAAGCAATTTTGTTAATTTAATAAAATTATTACCTTATATGATTGGTAATTAGGTATGTCGTTTCTTTTTCAAACAGTTTAATAGCTCTCCTAACCTTTTATTGTCTTCGTTAATTGGTTATTTTATTGTCTTTATCATATTACTGTAAATAGAAATAGCATGTCATTAAATAATTCTTGCCGTTTTGGTGCAGCGTGAAAGTCTCACGCTTGGAAAGATTCCGGCCAAGTAGTTAATACCATTTCCGGCCAAGTATCTAATGCCAACTGACGCAAATCTGCTTGCCGTAAAAATGCTTATAAAAGACATCAACGTTATTCTACACTTTATAATATGCATGCATTTGAATCTATTTCAACATTTTCGTAACTAAGTAAATTGTAATTCCCATATATGTATTTGTACTGGAAAAGTCTACAGTTACTACATAACATATGGGCGTGATTCTATATACGTAAGTAGGTATATAATAAATTGGTTTTCAAGTAAATGTATAAATCTGGTTCTCACACGCTAACGAGCAAGCTGCGTAAACTCGTATTGTAATTAACTATTAACTTGCGTTAGATTAAACCAGTGATATGCAGTCAGTAGCATGGACAGTCGATCGACAAACGGGATGTGCCTATTATATGGTATTACATGTATACATTTACTCCTAACTCGCTGGAGGAGACTAAAGTAGGAAAGCGGATCTTGGTTATAAGCCGGGAAAACGCTTGGCAGAAAAAGGGTCACGATTATATTCCCATATGGGTAGTCAGAGGTACTTATACATACATTTATAAACTCACTGCTATTTCCCACCGGGGTAAGCAGAGACTATGGAATTCCATTTGCTACGATCCTGACACACTTCTCTTGCTTCTAATCATTTATCAATCGCATCATACACGCACGCTGGTTCAGAGTAGATCGTACTAAACCTTTTCTAAGGACATCTCCAATTTGGTCAATGTAAGTCCTTCTAGGTTTTAGTCCTCTAAGTACCTACTTATATCGATCGCATGATGTACTAAGTATACATACTTCACGGAGTTCTGTACATAGAAGACGTTTTTTACGTAAGTATGTGCATTTATGCGCCTGTTTGTCTATTGGGATGGAAAGAGGTCCAAATCATAAAAAAACACCACGTAGCAGGTTTTGTGTCGAATACCAAAATGTCCACCATGTTGGACACCTAATCCCTTCTTCGATGCGAAATTACTAGGTAATATCACGCTATAATTAATACAAGAGCACTTTAAGTACGAAAGAATGTTACCATATAGTGAATTATTTAGAATTTCCACACACTTGTTATTTTTAAATCAAAAAACTTTTCCGGTCCCGAAGTACAGAACCCAATATGAATGATTGAGGGGAGGCCTGTGCCAAGCAGTGGGACGTATATGTTATGTATGACATTAAAACAACAATTGGCAACTTTATAGGCAAGATTTCATGACTCAATGTAATTTAAATAATCTCGATCTTGAACGATAAAATTAAACTACTTAAATGTTGATTCAATTTCTGTAGCTACATTTATAAACACATACGAAAAAGGATGTTGATTGTACTTAATACCTAACAACAAGTCTTTCGACATTTCCATTAAGTAATTAAGTTAGCATTGATTAAAAGTAATTAAAACACTGATATTTTAACGGTAACGCAAAGGATTTATATTCGTTTCCGTTGCTTCATTAGCCATGTATCAAACGTCGGAAAGTGGAGTAGCAAAAAGATATGTTCCATTCCTGGCTATCGGCAGGCATTAAACAAAAATATATATCGTAATGGTTTTTTTACGTTTCCTTTCGGAAACGTTTGGTTAAAAAGTTAAAAATAGTTTATTTATTTCAATCAAACAATATTTTTTTAAAAGACATGTACATACATACATACATACGGATAAAATAAGCACTTTCTACCAGGCCTTGTTGCTAAACAGCAATTTCTGCTAGGCAACCTTAGGGTGGCAAAACTTTATGTATTGGATGGAGCGCGGGATGGTGCAATACAAAAAAAAATAATAAAAATAGAAAAGTAGTAATAGATAAAATAACCATATACTACCAACGTAAATTGGATATATATTTGTATATATTTTTATATTATTTATTCAACTTTATAATTTATTTTTCCTCTGGCCCGGCGACACGGAGTGTTTTTAACGTGTTATAGCTCTGGGCGCATTTGGAGTTGCAAGATGGAGTCGCCAAACATACGTTTGGTTTTTATAAACGTGTGGAGCCATGATGCGGGCATGGTATCACGACATGGCATAATGTTACGTGTGAACTCTTATGCGGCGGCAACCTTGCGCTCGGGTCGCTTGCGGCGGGGCGGCCGTGACAGTGGTGCGGGTTATGATAATGACGGCTCTTGTGCCATCGTTGTCGGCCCGTAATGTTGGTGTACTAGGCTTGTGTTTCCGCATTTACTCAGTCGTAGATTCACGCCATTATGTGCAAGTATTGTATGTGTCGCTCGTTTCGGAGCTGGGAATGTTCGCAGCGATAGTAGCTCTCTAGAGTTGTTCCCTGTTGAATTGGTATTGTTTTGCTTTTTAGGAGTGCATGAGGACAGTTTGTTACAGGATTTATAGGTACAGCATGATTATCCAGTTTTGTTTTTGAGGTGTTTTTTTTTTGATTTGACTAATTGTAGATTTGCCGTAGATTGCATTAACTACTTGGCCGGACAAATGGGAAGCGCTGAAGGCTCTCACCCGGTATAACGTTTAAGACAACAGGCCTGAGGGTGCCCAGTTGGGCGCAAACCCCTGGCTCAGGGCGTCGTCTGAGAGGAAAAATATTTGAATGAATCAATCGACCCTAGCGGGTCGATAGAGATAAACGCTGATTGAGGGAATTAGTCGACTACGCCGGCGGGGTCGATATCGGGGTAAATTTTTGAGGTGTCTTATTGTAGAACTACTTGCCTGGAATATTATACAGTAAATCATATTCCAAGATAGTAATAACAGACTTTTTAAGCTGGTTAATGTTCCATGTATTCAAAGGTAAATTGAAAATGTTTGAACTAGATTTATATATTTTTTTCACAGAGCTTTTCATATATTTCCAACGAACAATCTCATCTGAACCCTGGGAAAATCGAGTATTTACATAGTGGACAGACAACAGCTCATACATACAGAGCTGAGGGCTGTTCTTAAACTGTATGACAAACAAACAATCGTAATCTTGAGAAAAAGGAGTAAACAGTGGACAATGGTATCGTGTTGGGCTGCGCGGGCGCCGTAGAGCGTTGGATCGTCTGCCCTGCGAGTATGAGTACCTCCGCGACCGTTATCCGGTCACCGCTACACCGCACCGCGCCTGCGCCGTGGAAAATGACTGCACCTCTAACCGTTGGGAATTAGAAATAAGAACGGTTCGTACAACTTTACTTACCATATCCAGTTAGGTATGTTTTATTGTCGTAAAGTTCACGCGTTACGTCTGTCGACAGTTAGATTTTCTTGTAATAATGCAGTTTATGGCATGTGGTTAGGGTTAATGCTACCATTTCTAAAGGTAATACAACCTGTTACTTTTGAAGCGGTTGATAGAAAACAAAATTGATTTTTTATAACTTCTTCCATTCGGTGGTTAGGATGTATCATCAAGATGACATTACGGCTACGACCAATAAGACTAATGTTAGACTTCCCTGTCTGCAAGCACACAGTAACACTACAGTTAATGGCGTTTTATTTTATGACCGAGTAAGCGTAGCTCCTAACGTGCGAATGGCGCCAATTACATCAAGTTAAATTCCAAGTATTCAGCAGGAAACGTTACATGTTACATACAATATATGTGGCATTGAACAGATAAGAACGTCTGCATTTTGTTGTGCCAACATACTTACGTCACTTTGTCTACTCGCTTTCGTTATTAAATATTTTCGTTATTAAATATTTACACAAAGTTTTTTTTTAATAGGTTTTCATTTATTGCAATCAATTCTTTATTAAATCTTAATACTAAGTACAATGTAATACATATTAAAATATCAAATTTAAAAAAAAAAATTTTTTCATTTCAATTTTTCATTTTTATGTCAGGTTTTCATTTATTGGTAAGTCTCTTCTGACGTGTGGGTTGTGAGGTAGATTATCAACCTCATCAACCTTGGTGTCAGAGTTACTGAGCCGCCAAAGGCCCCTGACAAGGCAAAAAATGGTGTGTTATAATGACGTTTGTTTAGATACGTTTCCGGCTAGATTGAATTAATTACTGTTAATACTGGTCCCTTACGTGGAACCTTATCCTGGAATAGATTCTCTAAGGATCATGCTGCCTGTAGACTCATGTCGCATGACTTTGACTGTCAGTGAAAGATGATAACACGGCCACGACCGAAGCCTTCGAACCACAGGGTTCTTATTATCTCCATAGTAAGAACGTAACTGTCAGTACTATTCAGAGGCGGAGGACAGGAGTCCTAGTATGGCTTTGTAATAGACTACTCTGGGCACCATCCCACTTCCGTCAGACAGAGTACTGCGGGGCGGAAGGCAAGAGGGAAACCACTGCTCTATTTTTCCCTAAGAAAGTAGCATGGAAAATACTGCACCTAACCGTTGTACTGGGTGAGAGCCTTCAGCGCTCCCCATATTTGTCCGGCTAAGTATTTAATGCCATCTGCGGCAAATCTACAATAAGTCACGTCAAAAAAAAAACAAAAAAAAATACTGCACCGACAAGAGCGTGGCTCTTAAATTGATGACGATGAATAAAAACGTCTCTCTAGACGCCGCATGAAATATGCACGAAACGAGCATATTATGTTATCGCTTCTTTGGTATCGCACAACTACAAGTAGCCATAGTGTTACTAGGTAATGAACGGGGGTAAATCGATGTAGCGGTCTAGCTTGATATGTAAAAATAAAAAATAATAATAATAAAAAGTTTATTTAGATAAAATTTCAATAATAATATGTCTAATATGTCTTAGTGCGGCCGCTTCACACGTCGACGTGAGTTAACAGCCGACAAGCGGATTCTTGTAATTTTGTGCTGAGGACATTTTTCCCATGTTTTCATGATCTGTGCTTCGTACAGTGAAACGTCTCACTTATTTACCACCATTCAAGGGCCAAGTGACTTTAACCCCTAACATAATGCACCCCATTTGTTCAGCAAAGTAATGAGTACTACCCGGGGTTCCGGCCAAGTAGTTAATGCCGTCTGCGGCAAATCTACAATAAGTCACGTTAAAAAAGAAGTACTTCCTGGGGCAAATCCATAAAAAGCCACAATTAATAATACATATTTGTGTATCCAGATAATTAACAAGCTTTGTACAGCAACAAATTCACAACATCGTCAGTAATACGGACGGTGTATTTTATGATAATAGCAAAAAATAAAATAAAAACAGATACCTATTTTATTTCCTTAGATAATAATAACTGATACAAATGTTTCGGAAATGTCTGTTTTACCTTAGGCCGTAACAAGCATATTATCAGATGATGTTGTTAAGCTCATTTTTATGTTTAAATACACCTTTTTGAGTAGTTTAGTATGAAACGCGTCTTCCGCCTTGAAGTTGCACCGTCACTCATCATCAAGTAAGATGGCGGTTGAACCGAAACGATTGTAGATTGAAAAACAACACTGATTTTAATTTCGATATATGTATGAAGTCATCATGCTCGTAATCCCTTATAGAGTAGGTAGAACTACAAGGATTGATATATCATCTTATATCACCTTATGTAAATCCCATACACTTACTTATTTCTTTTATTTATTAAGTACATTCACTAGCACATCATATATATATTTTATATAACATTAACAACTAAGAAAATATCTAAAATTAAGACTGATATACATAACAATTACAGTGAATACAACAACAATTTGTGGATATACCACCAATCCGCACTAAACGTTTTGCCTCTGTCTGAACTGTCTGCCGTAGTCTGTTTTCTAACTCCATATAATCTAGGCATTTGCTAGGTAAGCGTGATCCACCCTAGAGCACATCGTCACTTCAGGTGAGATTGTGGTCAAACTTGAGCCTATATTATTAAAAAAAAATACAATTACATTTTATTCCATCACCAATGTCATTTTTCGTAATCGTTTGCTGCTGCTGAAGCCCCTGCTGAGATGGATAAGAAATCAAATCCAGTAAACTTTATTGCATAAAACTTAACATTCCCACCGCGAATTGCGATTTCCTTTTACAATAATGCACTGATATTATATTATTCGAGATTGGCCAAATAAAAAGGGGAAATTGTGGAAATGGAAGGATGTAAGGTCTGAGGAGGTCTTGTCGCGAGGGCCTGTCTGGCAGTGACCTCCGGAGAGCGTCACGACCGCGAGAGGCGCCGATAAATCTATACTGGTACATTGTGGTACATCGCCAGTACCGTGGAACCGCCACATTCACTAGCACAAGCCGACCGTTCCCAATCTTCAGCAAACAATTTCACTGACGCTTGCTTATTCATGAATCCATACATAAACGTTCACTAGAAAACGTTTACGATGTTTTTACTTTCTTGTTTCTTCTATTTGCTTTTCAGTTTGCAATTGTGTTGTAGTTAAGTACACCTACATACCAGCATTTTAACTTGATCACTTATCAAAATAATCAATCTGCCTAATTAGTATAATCAATACAAACTGCCCGCCAGTAATATTTACCAATCAAGATTTTTTTTACCGACAAAAAATGTTATGATGTAAACTGTTTACTTTTGTACGGTAATAGAGACCAATAAATTTATAGTAAAAAAAATATATGGTTTAAAAATAATAATTTCAATTACTTATAATTTATTTATAAAGCTGGAATATGAAATAAGACGATTCAAAAGTCAGTTTATAATGTAAATAGTATTATGATGCATGACATTTAAATGGAGCGCGCGCGTTGATGTCTATTATATGGGACAAGCTCGGAGCGGGAATGGAGGGTAAAACGTACGGCGCTGGCAAAGTTGTTTTAATATTTTCAACAATCACAACTCTACAGTTGTAATAATAGTCATTATAGTAAACTGTTCGCTTCTTCTTGTTCATTATCGCAATGTTGTGGTTAACGCAAAATAATAATCATTAGCGCGGATTAATTGAGCGGTTATTGTTTTAAAAAGTCATATATGGTTTTCTGACGCATAATGTTGCTTAGCGACTTGTGTGGTAACTTTTTTATCGTTTAATTAGAATAAATCATTGAAGGAATGTATATTCCATACAAAACAACGTACACCGTCTCATTTATAGTCTTATCCGCGGGCATTGAATTGAATATCTATAGGGGCAGGCTCCACGCACAATCGAATTGTAGAGCCATTACTGCAATTGTGTTTTTCAATGGATCTATAAAAATAGATGTAATTGGTGGCGAGAAAAAAACGAAGACGTTTATTGAGCTCGCTCGCTTCGCTCCGTCTCCCGCCACGAGGATCGTAATAGCCACACAGAAGCTACATATGGCTTTTTTATACGATTTTGATTACTATACAATATATATTTACCAATAAACATATACCCACCGCACTGTATTGTAATCTAGTTTCTATTGGAAAAGGACGGCGGTTCCGATACGATGTTTGGAAGCAATTAAGGGTCTTTGTATGTAAAGATAAGTTTTTGTTGCCGACGCTCCTGCCTGTGGCGCTGTAATAGAAATATATTAAAATGATGATGTTCGAAATATAATCAACTTTTTCTGGACTAAAGCGAAAGTAATTGAGTTTATAAATGTATGTGATTCAAATTGGAATTTTAAACTGTCTGCTGGACCGTGAAGGACTTTCATAACTCTTTCTTTTTGCGCTCGGCAGACAGGTTTCAAGTTTTATCGCCCTTGCAATTTTAGTATCTGGCGTAGAGCAGGGCAAAAGCTCGGCCACTGGGAAACACGCTCGAGGGCGAGGCTGCAGCGGCCGGGGGGGTGGGGGGAGGGCGGCGCCGCAACCTGCGCGCGCGCACAGCCTGCGCCGCTGCCGCGCTCAGTCATTGTCCGACCAATATCCCGGTCGTACATGCGAACCGACCGATCACGTCGCTACTACGTTTGTCGTAAGAGTGCCCGTTAAACCGAGCGGCCGCTCCGAACCCTGGAGTGTAGGTGTGTGTGAAGTGATGGTGTGTTTTTAGCTGTACAATAAGGAGTGTATCGCTACAAAGTACCACCGTCGAGGGTGCAGTGCTCGTTCCACGGAGTTGTCTAACGGCTGTTCGCCTGCCGGCGAGGGAGGGCGGATCGCTTCTACCGGGAGGAATGAGCCCCGCGCACCACCGCTCCTACACCCACCGATGATCTCAAGGTTGGCTTTCGCTCGAGTTTTAGCCTCACATAGAGCACTGCGGCTGTCGCAACTCTGCAAGACATGACCCCGCGGCCGCGCGCCATTCTCTCACACTGTTCTGATCTCATTCCAATAACATTCATTCCGGACGCCTACTTTAACAATATGCTTCAAAAGTTTACTACAAAACACACGCAAGACTGTTGCAACTTGTTAGAATCTTATTAGTATTAGCATCAGAAACGCACTATGAAATATAAAATTACCGGCAATAACCACGAAATTACTTAAGTAAACCAAAAAAAAAAGTATATACCCACTGCACAGTCTCCCACAGCCCTGCAAGATAAGTAGACATTAAGTAGAGGAGCCTTAATAAATCTAATTTGCGGTAATGCGCGTTGTAGAGGAAAGCAACGGCTAGGAATAATTTATCTAATAGGCATCAACAATTTGACGCTAACCGCTGCTTGTATCAAAAGTGTTGTTAATGGCCACATTAAGCGATAGGTTCGATGAACGAGATTATTGAAATTATCAGTAGTAGTGTATAAATTGCATAGTTATTGGTTGGAGAGTGAGGCTATTAATTGATATCACAGACGAACTCGGAAGGCGCACGCGACGGTACTCACGTGAATGATTTATAAGAAAACAATGTTACGCAAGATTGGGCGCCAGTATTGGTGACTGCTTCATAGGGCTGTCTTACAAAACAGGCGGTTAGTACACAGATGGCGCTTGAAGTCCGGTTATGTGAGTAGCACGGCATGGTTATGCCCAAATCGGGATAAGCTTATTTTCCTCAGCCGCATCCGGTAGTCGCACACGCACGGTGATGCAATCCCGCACCAGATATGGTTGATAGATCATCGTCATGCAATGCAAATCGACAGTTTCTTAATAACATTATTATTTAGCAGAATATATTAATACAAATAGTTACTAACTACTTACCTCATCTTTTGCAACTATTCTCATTTATAGACGATGATATAAAGATGGGGTCTTGGACACTTTTTGTTCTTCTTCTTCTATCGTGTGGGTTGTAAGGTGAATTACCAACGTCATCAACCCTGGTGTCAGGGTTACTATTGAGCCGCCAAATGCCCCTGACATGACTCATATAACTACTACGTACTTACATTAGTAAGTAGTAACCGGGACCAACGGCTTAACGTGCCTTCCGAAGCACGGATCGCCTTACTTTCGGACAATCAGGTGATCAGCCTGTAATGTTTTAACCAAACTAGGGACCACAAAGTAATTTTTGTGATATGTCCCCACCGGGAATCGAACCCAGGACCTCCGGATCGTGAGCCCAACGCTCAACCACTGGACCACGGAGGCCGCTACACACACACTTTTTGTTAAAAAATATATTTATAAAGCATGTCCGAAATAACAAACATAAATAAACTAAATATATTACGACTAGCAAAAAGTCAATTCATATTCAGACACGACTCTGGCCATTCCTTTCGCTGTTATAACTCAGATACGATAAAATCAGATTTCGAGATCATTTCAAGTTTCTATAGACAGTTTAACTGGTGTAGAATAGAGTTTACAAAAATATGTTACTGTAATGATAAAAAAAAATCAAATTATATTTCACGGATAGTCAGAGAGGCAGAACACAAACTTTGAAAAATAGGTAACGAGGTAAACTGACATTTTATAGTACATCGGTCTAACGTTGTCTGTTGTTATTTGACTACAAATTATTTACTGACATCTTGCCACCCCTATTGGGATAAGATACACGAATTTATCATATTTTCAACAATCACATAGGTACCTATGTCACTATATTAACATGATACATTACCTAATAAATAAGATGTCAAACTGAATATCCATGGTTAAAGGGTTTCCGTATGAATGACAATTAGATTGAACAAAAATGCTCTTGATTTGTTTTTTTTTTTTATTATTTTTTTCTTAAAAAATTACAGAAAATTTTGTTACAATAAAAACCCCACTAAACCAATTCCTCGGTTTGTCTGTGGGAGAACGCCTTCAAATGCTGTTGACGAATGTATCGAATCTGTGTTTATATTTCAGCTCATTTAGTTTGTCTAAAGGCACAAAATAAGGTAGGTACCTATTCAAACATCAAACGAAGATAACAGAATAGTGGCCTACCTTGGTAACCGTCTAACAATAGTGTCTACAAACATGATTGCGGTCGACAAGCTTCATAAGGACCAACTTTTATTACCTCGCAGAAATCACGAGGTTGTTGACCAAGCGCTGTAAATTTTATTGCGTAAAGGTTTACTGTTTATGAGATAATTATTCTGCTAGGTACTTAACATGTACGCATACGTTATTTTAATTTTAATTTCGGAGTACACGAAAACCACCCAATTTATATTTATATCTGATGGAAAGCGTTGATGCTGTCGATAATGGAGCATGTTGTTCTATAAAATGATAAAATGCAATATTTTAGTTTTCAAGTAAAACGAAATATTAACCGCGAACTCCACATGCCACATCTCAGTTGTCGGTATAACAAATGATGAACTGAAGCGCTTTTTGCGAATTTATAAAGTACTCATAAAAACAAGGTTAAACCCGCAGTGCGCTTAGCTTTAAGTTCTTCTTCTATCGTGTGGGTTGTGAGGTGGAGAACCAACCTCATCAAACCTGGTGTCAGGGTTAGTATTCAGCCGCCAAAGGCCCCTGACATGGCACATGTAACGACTACTTACTTAAGCTTAGCTTTTAGCTTTAAGTTTATAGCTATGGTCTATTATTATAGCTAACATAAATGTCTCGTTGCAAGTACATTTCATATCATTACCATATTTTGAATATCTTAATTTACATAATAACGTCTGCTCTACATCGTCAAGTCATTACTGTAATGACTCCTTGTACTTGACTTTCTTCAAAATGACTTGGTAGGTGTAATGTAACTCGGTTCCAATCCAGCTAAAATATTCTTATCAAGCAGTTATGAAGCCAGTTATATTATTTAAATGTTTAAGTGTCTTCAGTGCCAATCAACACATAGTTTATTACTCTTTTAGTGTTACATTTGTTTCGCTGGTTTACCCTTGATGGTTTAATTCAACAGTGAGGCAGTAGATAGTAGTTGCTAAGTATCGCACGCTTCGGCGGTCATAAAGCAAGGAGTTTTTGTAGCAGATTGCGAGTAGTGTCCGGGTCACTACGTTATAGAACAATATGGGAAGAAATAGGGGGAATGCCCTGCTTGCATAATCTGAGGAAAGCAATCTACGCACTATTAATTTAACGGTATATATTTCTTGTGTGTATCCAATCCATGGGCACTGCACTTGTGTATATCACACACGATTTTGCACCGTTTCTTCTAAGGGATTTAATATTAAAGAAAAAAGCACGAACGATAGATAATCCTGAATTTAGTGTGATGAACTTGTAAATCAGGCAAATAATGACACTAGACATTATTTAAATAAGTAAACTAAACAGTTCATCACTTTACCACATGCTCGAGATAATAAGCAGCAGGATTATTTTAAGTTTTTCTTTTTGCCATGACTATGCACGGCACGAGGATTATCTCTGTAAGTGGCGAGTAATGCCACTTTTTTACCTAGGCCTCATTAAACATGTCGGCCGACGAATATGAATACTTTACACTAATCTTCAATGCTAATGCCTCCTTTAATGTTGCTATTCTAAATATATTTTACGCACAAATAAAAGTTTAGATCTAAGTGATATGAATATTTATTTTTATAAAATGTCAGAGCCAGATGCAAAATGCTAAAGGTTATAACTATAAACGTTATGACATCATCGTAATAATTACCCGGTGACATGGTAAGTGTTAACGAGCTATAAAGTTAGGTATGTGGAACTTAGCCTACAGGCAGCACGACTAGTTGCTATGTTATAAACAACATTAAAGTGATCCTAGCTTGCTTTCACGATTCAAAACTGAATGTAGAAAGCTTTCAAAACTTTCTCAATAGCTATCAGATAAGAAGTTCGGTTTGCTAAGCTTATTGCGTAAGTACACGGCTGTAGACACGTTTACTTTAGGCGGCAAATCACGACAACACATAAATGACGTGGTCGCCAGCCTTGGTCACACTTTACCATAAATGAATATTTAGTTACTTTGGCATGTTAGACGTTACGATACCTACATATTGTATTTTCCATTGTTTTTCTCGCGTCGATAATAGCGGATAGCCATACGCGGGTTTATTGCTTTGTCGCTAGAACATCTGTTGCCGTGGTAGCAAATTGGGGAAATTACGTTTTTCTTATTTCCATATTGTGAATACTCATTTCAAAGCATAGTCGGCATGACATCAGCCTTTAGCTAGCTTCTAGCTGAATGTGATGGTATTCGAAGGAGGTGAGTTTTCTTTAAAGGTAAAATGAGTGTAATCATAATGACAAAGGGGACAAAACGTAAGTATCACCGGAGCGCGACGCCCGCGCGGCAGAACAAATGCCTGCTGTTCCAAGGCCCCTTTGTTTTAACGCAATCTGTTCCCACCGAGCCGTTAATTGTAATCAGCATCAGCGGATCAAAAAGGTTTTTCTACTAACATTTCGAAATAAACACGATTCTACGTTGTCGAGAGTAAAGTCAATTCGCACGGCATCTAGACGTACGAGCAGAATCTGAGTCTAATTTATCGACTTACTTAATTTCCTCTTACGATTGAAAACTGATGTTAAATGGCACCTAACACAGCGGAATTTAATAACAAATAATACCATAATGTCATGTATAAATATAAAAACTATGGAAACAACGAGATTCAATATTTTATAAAAGTGTATTTTGTTTAAAATTGAATCAACTTGAAACAAATATATTTCATGCAATAAGTACTCAAACTTCGAGTTATAGGTAAAGCATAAGGAATACCGTTTGAAAAACATACGATAGTATGTGAAACGTAAGCTGGGGCCAGCCGGTGGCGCGCGGCGCGGGCGCAGATGACGGCGTCGCTAATGTCGCACCTGTCGACCGGCCACAGGCCCGTTATGTCACCATACCACCATAATACGCGGACCCAACTCATACACGCACCTCCCGGATCATCAATCTTTCTTTCTACGTCCGTAAAGTGTGCATTCCATCTGATGTTCTTATCTTAGCTTTTTTATTTAATGGTCGAAGGTTATATATTATCATCATCTCTCTATTCACAATCTTCTATTAATTTAATCTGTTAAGTACCTAATGGTACAACAGTAATTCGTCTATTTGATTAGGTGCCGTGTAAAATTCTTGAGATTCCGGAATAACTTGTTGTATTTAGTGTTAAAATAGTATTTCTTTGTTTTGAAACACTATACCCAAAGGTTAGCAGAAAGATAGATAATTTCAAAGACACGTTTTATACTAGTAGTTTAAAAAAAATATAAAATAGTAACTACACATTTAAAGTATTTTTAAATGTTACAAGCACGCAATAATAAAATTATAAATGGGAACTCATTTCGATAGGGTTCTGTTTATAGCAGCATACCATAAAATGTAGAAATTAATGAGTTTAATAACATCTCTAATTACTCTCGTAGAGTCCTTTATGGGGCTTCGCGGGTTTATGGTTCCGACTAACAGACATACCAAATAGTAAATTTCTAGACAAGAAAAAAAACGAAATATAGGACCACCATGCAACTCCAATAAACGCATTAACGTGTCATCCGATTTAATTTATTCCTTATCCAGATAGTCCTTTTTTTGATACAGACTTCTAAGTAAGAGTTACAAAAGATGCGTTTTATAAAAATACGGTTTGCACAGAACAATGGTCAACCGCAAAATCGAATTAACCAGCCTTTTATTACGCATTTAAATAGCAATTTGTTGTGAAAATGATACAGAGGAACGAAGTCACGTCAGTGGTGAGTGACCGGGTTATAATGCCAAGGACGAACCCTTTTTTTTGATCGATAAGAAAAAAGCTGAATGTAAGGTGTTACAACATGATTTTACTGTGAACCTTATGGTAAGACAAAACGACCGGTCCTATTTAAATCTTTACTAAACTGATAAATTGTAGGTATATATTTTTGTAGTCTATGAATATAATATACTTTTATTTATATAGGGTAGCTCAGAAATTCACGTTCAAAGTGAAAAAAAAAATAGAGGGACTCATTCGTCTTCTATCGTGTGGGTTGTGAGGTGAATTAACAACCTTATCAACCCTAGTGTCAGGGTTACTATTGAGCCGCCAAATGCCCATGACAGACATGGCTCATGTAACGACTACTTACTTACATCAGTAAGTAGTAATCGGGACCAACAGCTTAACGTGCCTTCCGAAGTACTTTCGGGCAATCAGGTGATCATTCTGTAATGTTCTACCAAACTAGGGATCACAAAACGATTTTTGTGATATGTCCCCACCGGGATTTGAACCCGGGACCTTCGGATAGTGAGCCCGACGCTCAAACCACTGGACCACGGAGGCCGTTATTTTAATGATTTCTATAAGTAAGGTACAAAATCCTGAAAAAGGTTCATAGTGGGTTATATCTCCTAAACCGTAAATAATCGCTGAACATACATGGGAGTGTTTCCGGTAGCCAATGAGCCCCTCTACTTTTTATTTTGAACGTTAACTTCTGGACCAGCCTGTATATTAATTTACTGCAGTAACTGAGATTGCCAATGAACTATCGTCAGCAACTGCAGTCACCGTCTCATACTATTTTAATTTGAACTGTAAAATAATTGCATTGCACTTTTAAACCATAACGTAATGATGAAATATCTAAAGCAAATACACTTCTTAATTCTTAACAAAAAATATCAAAACCTTCGCAATTTTAGGTATGTATCATAAGGATTATCAGAAAAATTTTAAATATTAGTATCATCATCCCTTATTCCACCCCAACTGGGTCGGCATCATCATATATTCATCTTCCATTCGTCTCTTCCAGTCGTCATCTCAGTACCTACACACACCTTCCACACATAGATTCATACAATCCATCCAAATACGAGTAAGTACATAAATAAAAATTAATGCCAATGTCAATTTATAATGGGTATTTCAGGTTTTTAATTCTTAATATTAATGTTTAAAAAATTCAAAATTCAAATAAAATTGTTTTATTGAACAAAAATACGGAAGTGTTTCGATTTTTTTGATGAGAACTACATACAGTTCTATAAGTAAGAACAACGTTATTTCGTAAATTCTTTTGATTATTTTTCGTAGCGAAATATTATTACTATACAAGTATACAGTCAAGGAAGTTATAATTATATTATCGGAATGAGAATAATAACCACAGAAAGTTTTGAAGTAACACGTAGTAATTAATCGTGACAGCGCATCACGCATGCGCCGGCGCAGTGGCGTGTGTTAAGAGAAACAGCGGCTCGTATGACCAAGTTCCGGTGGCGGCGCGCGGAAGGAATACCCAAGCAGACCAGGACGCACTTGTCTTACTGTCGACGATAAATTTACTGATGATGAATTATAAAAAAAATGCTGTCGCTTATTAAAAACAGAATAATATGATAAATGCGAAAACTTATTAGCTGGCTTTATTAGGAAGGAGTTTGCATGTGACAGCGGCTTTAGGATATGAAACTATTATTTGTTTGTTATTTGCAAGGTTTGGCACCCCGCACTTGTGCCTCTACAATGTAAAAAGGTAAAATTATATAGAAAAAATCAGTAAATGTTTTTGTTACACTTATTATCGTTTCGGAAGCCGGTAGTAGAGTCACGGCGTAACCGAATAAACGGACCAACGCGTTCAGTACTGATCAATCTTTTAAACAAAAAAAAGTAAGCAATAACGTTTATTTCACCAGGCATATTGAGAAGTCAACAGCCTCCGTGGTCTAGTGGTTAGAGAGTTAGGCTCACGATCTGGAGGTCCGGGTTCGATTCCAAGTGGGGACATTGTCGAAATCGCTTTGTGAGACTGTCCTTTGTTTGGTAAGGACTTTTCAGGCTTGAATCACCTGATTGTCCGAAAAAGTAAGATGATTCCGTGCTTCGGAGGGCACGTTAAGCCGTTGATCCCGGCTATTAGTCGTAAAAACACCTCCACCAACCCGCATTGGAGCAGCGTGGTGGAGTAGGTATGCTCCATACCCCCTCCGGTTGATTGAGGCGAGGCCTGTGCCCAGCAGTGGGACGTATGTAGGCTGTTTACGTATGTATGTATTGAGAAGTAGTCGGAATGAGAACTTGGCTAATTGCTAAGTAGATCCCTGCCGCGGAAAGATATGAAAATCGGTTATATCATAAATTCATAATAACAAAATTGACTGTGGCGTTGCTGGGTAGTATTCTATTTTCGAACATTTATTATCCGTAAAATCATTTTTGACGTGGCGTTGCCGTGCCAATTAGAAGACCTATAATTTTCTTTCATAACTTACCGTTAGAAACATATGGCTATGCAGGTAGAACAGCTTGTATCCGCCAACTACTGAGTATAAGTACAAATGTTTAATATTTATCACGATACAGATACTCTGTGGCTCTTACTACTTTACTCTTACCAATTAGGAATACCGAAATTAGGAGGCAATTAGGAATAATATATTAGTCTTGCGTTATCTTGTATTTACTTATTCAAAAACAGTAAAATTTAGTTATTTTATTTATTTAGTTATTAGTTATTTCACAAAGTATATAAGGGGACGCTATTGTGTACCGACGAGAACTAAAAAATACTTAAACTTATTTTTGTTTCGTTGCTCGCTGACGTCGCTTCTATTAGATTAATACCTTGATCACATCTACCGAGTGGACGGGCGAGACAGTGCGCTCGGCCGAATACTCGGTGTGTATGAAACATTACGAGTGCACGGCCGAGCGCTCGGCCAAGTTATTTGGCGAGATAGCTACTCGACCCCTGTTCTATTTGCTAGGCCGAGTATCCACCCCCGCGCTTCCCCGCACTGTCTAGCCCGTCCACTCGGTAGGTGTGATCAAGCTATTAGTTATGTTAAAATGTTAAAAGACGTTGAGCGGGTCAAATACCTTACGCTCGAGGTAACTCGATGAGCAGTTCCGAATATGATCTGGAACGAGGAAAAAAAAATATTGGCAAAAGAAAACATATATAAGTCACACGGGATGGACAGGGACACAAGTCATCAGACGACAACTTGAATCTACAATAGGCTACATAGAGTATAAAATACTAACCTAGAAATAGAGGCCAGTCTAAGATGATACAATCCCATTTTTCTTTTTAATTTTAATCCTTAACTAAGAATTAAGTTGGTAGATACAATCAAAGAGCAAAAGTCACTGAGCCCAGCGAATTATTTGTAAACAGTGGTGAAATTATTAACCATTAGTTGACATAATTATAAAAATCATGTTTTTGTAGGTGTTTTTAGTCTATTACATTAACCAGGAAGTGGTGTAACCAGTTAATTTATTACTTTGCAAGAAATTGATTGGACTTTTGCAGCTTATCGTACATAACAAAGGGTACGAAATTGGACTATGATTACGTATTGATAGCGTAAATAAAATTTTAATCTATGGTATATCTATACAAATTCCATATCGCTGAAGACATGACGATCAATCCATTCGAATCCAATTTCCAGCTCGTCTTGTCCAATATAAAGTTCATTACTTCTAGGACATGCTAAGATTGAAAGAACTCTAGAAGCATTCTATCCCCATAAAATATACCTATTCTATTAATGTAGGCTGGGGCTCTAAATCACTGAATTCGACTTTGTAGGCTTGAATTCACGTGATTTCTAGGACTTGTGCCCGGATAATGGCAATATGCTCACTCCATTATATGGACCTTAAATATAGCTGGCGAGGAGTAGGTATGTATGTATACTATACCTCTGCCTACCCCTTCGGGGATATAAGCGTGAAGCTAAGTCTTGCTAAGTCATTGTATTCCAATATTCTTCTTCTTCTATCGTGTGGGTTGTGAGGTGGATTACCAATCTCATCAACCCTTGTGCCAGGGTTACTATTGAGCCGCCAAAGGCCCCTGACATGACTCATGTAACGACTACGTACTTACATCAGTAAGTAGTAACCGGGACCAACGGCTTAACGTGCCTTCTGAAGCTCGGATCGTCTTATTTTCGGACAATTATGTCCTAACCAAACTAGGGATTATAAAGTGATTTTTGTGATATGTCCCCATCGGGATTCGAAGCCGGGACCTTCGGACCTTCGTGAGCCCAACGCTCAACCACTGTACTATGGAGGCCGTTTCAATATTTAGACTGTACATATTTTTTGTTTTATGTCAATTCTCCCGAGGATAGTGTTTTACGACGCAGGCGCTGTTGTTTCGTCTTTTAGGTCTATAGAACTCATGATAACAAAGTTTAATTCATTGTTCGTGTCGGTTTAAAATGGCTACATGGCTTAAACCACTACAAAGTAAAGAACCCATCCAAATAGGTATCGTAAAATTCACTGCGAATGGTGTCAAATTATTGCTGCGACAATGTTTTAAAATACCTCTATTTATTTTCTAAAGCATGTTTGAATTTTGAGTACTCAATATTATTATGGAATTCATACCATACCATAGATGATTTTTTTAGAAAATTATGGAATATTAGGTCTCTACCCTTTCTTACCTTCTCTATCTTCTTAAATTGCTGTTTTATGGGTCCTAACCAAAATGGTAAAAAGGAATCCTTATGGTGAGAGTAAGTCTGAAAGCGTTTTCAGTTATTTACCTAAGTATAGAAAAATACAAGAAATACATTTGTATGAAACGTATTTCTTTTGCTAATCGAAGTGTCAGCCATTATTACTATTCTTTGCACTTTATTATTGGAAGCTCATTGATGTTTCTACTATAGAATCCCTGAGGTCAGGACTGAATGAACCTCTTATAAGAGAAGAACTTTCCCCCCGTTACCCTTCGAAAAAAGAAAAAAAATCAGGGCAAGGTCTGGCTAGTAGGGTGGGAGACGGAGAGGTGCTAGTCAAGGCTCCTGTAGTTTGAGCCCTCGTCTTCGAAAATAGCACGTATTTTTTATTTTTCCATGGTTACAGAAAAAGCGATGTTCAAGAAAAACAAAAAGCGGAGAAACAAATGAACGACTGTTTTTAAGTAGGTAACATGAACTGAGTTTTAATTTAAAACTAATTTTCGAACTTCACTAGCACGTACTATTAATAGAAAATGAGTTAAGACCTAATATTATAATTATGAAAGTGCGGCAGAGATTCTTAAAATTACGATGAATCAAAATGGCTTTCAAGCAGCGTTATGACTCATACAATTTTCATACAAAGCTGTAATGATTTTTTTTTATTCAGTCGTCGCCGTGGCGATTAGCTTTCATGCTGGGAATACCGTTTCCTTACTTAAATGGATCATGGTGTGTTGAGTCATCGATTCAAATGTCGCGACAAATAAGTGACGGACATGTAACTTGCGTCCATTTTAATGTATCACGACTACATCCTTATGTAACTGACCGCTGCCGCGGGCTGGTTTTGAATCTGCGCAATTAATTATGTCTGACGGTGAAAGTTTTCGGTGTAACCTTTGGCATATATAAAGCCACTTTTTTATTGTGATGATTATTTTTTTGATGTTTAATATCGAAAGTAATGATGAGATAAGTTCTAGTACGTGTCAGATTTGGATAAAAAGAAATAGGAAAGTATTTAAATCTATTTTGACGCGTAGATAGGTGTTTTTTAATTTCTACACAGATATAAAAAAACGAAAGGTACCCCACTCCACTCACTGAATAACCACTAATCATCGACTTTTTCTTTTTTCTAATGCACAATTTTATCATTTTTAAATCGACTTCTAAAAAATAACAATTAAACGTAATTTCTATTCATATCGGTACAAACGCTGAGGTCAATAAAATGTTAAGGTCGTCGTGACATTTATACTGCGGCTACTCGATCTCGATAGCGCTCAGAATGAAAAGAGCAAATACAATCTCTGACTACTGAGTGTGATACTTGCGGGGTTTCTCAATTAGATATCCATTAAAACGGTTCGTTTAATCTTCGATTCGATACAGCTTGACCGTTTTACTAGTTCGTATTACACAGTTTACAAGTTTTCTTATGGTTCCACGTACAGATGTCTACATTCTCACGTTATTACAGAGAAATTAGGGTCGAGATAGCATTTGAAATAGTTCAAAAGAACCGAGTTAATAGTATAAAGCAGTTGTCTTAAATGTATATAATATTCGCAAGATATTTATGTTGTTTACAAGACGGATAGATATTGAATGTTGTCATCAAGCAGAAGCGTCATCCCGCACATACCATTAAAAAGACGAGCCTATAATTGTTCAGGGTCGTTATCACGAGTCACTTAAATTAGCATACTTTGTCTAATCAAACAGTAGAGTCTTTTAAATAACTAGTTATGTAACTAGACCTTGGTTAATACAACGTTACTACAGCAGTGCTCGCTTGTAGGCGCACAAGCAAGCTTGCTAGGGGCCGCATATAATACGGAGATAAAGCTTTCTGTGACGTAAACGAGTAGGTCATAACAATGGTAACTTGCAATTCCGCTAGCTTTTGAAACAGTTGGATTATACCGCTAGCGTTACTACCGGTACCGTTCGCAATGATACGCCGGGCAGCACCACTCACTCAGTTATTATTGAAAATGTTGATGTAATAGAGAACGCATTCATTGCGCACGTCCGTCACAGATCTAAGTCGACGGTCTACACCACGTCTCAACAGTTTATGAGTTCAAATGCCAATGTTTCGAGCGTGAGTTTCGACTTAATCCGAAATATTGCTGTATATTTTATTTATCTACCTATTAGGTAAGTATGTTTTGCCACGGAACTGTTGTAGGTTTATAAACGTAGAAAAAGTAATCGCGCGGTTACCGTCAAGGACAAGCTATACTTTCCAATAGGAAACATGGCGCTTTATTTAGCCAGGCAGACAATGTTTTTTTTTATATAACAATACACTATTATTAAGGTTGAAATAATTTTATATATAATATGTATTTGTTGTATTAATTGTAAGGCAAAGCATTTTGAAATTCGCATAACAAATTAATGACCCAAGAACGTAAGTCCTTCGTGTCAAAGCCTTGAGCAATTTCCGGGAGTGGTGTAGAGTTAGAGCCAACTAAAGACGATGATTTCACAAAAAATACTTGATGATTCACGTCAAATTACTAGAATGTTGGATTTTAGTGGTTTGTCTTCTTTTTATTTGTAAAACAAATATGAACTTTGGGACTTCCTAACTTCCTTCATTTACCTAATCTTCTATTACACCATCCAGGATTCGCAGGAAAAATCTTAGTTTATTAAAGAACCACCTTTTGTTAGATATTATCGCTGGTTTTGTTATGTTTACGTGTGTATAATAATATATAATAAACATAAAGATAAATAAAAACAGTGTGCGTAAGGTTTTGCACAAGATCGGAAAGGATCGTGTGAAAGAGAGGAGGCCAATATCCAGTAATGGGTGGATACAGGCTGAGTAGTAGTAGTAAGGTTTTAACGTAGTGTATTAATTAATCCATAGTATTAGGTCATTCTGTAACCGAAATCAGCTGACGTCATCTATTTTTTGCTAATGCTAACGATGTATGCCTGAGGGTGTTGAGAATATACTTAATCCTGCATCGCCGATTTTCGACAGCGTTAAAGTTAAGTAAAAGACACGTTTGGTGAGCAAATAGGACGTGGCGGACATTGATAAGCCTAAGAATTAGTAATGGGGAATCGTTTCTCAAGAGAGAAACTGGCGAGTGTGAGTGTGTGCGAGCGACACGCGTGAAAGTGAATGGCGCAAGCAAGTTCGCGCAGGCGCGGGCGCACGGACGCGCGGACGCATTTTACGCCCGATTTGATAGCACATTCGTACACGCGAACCTGCTCGCCTGCAGCTCTGCTTATGACGTAAGGTCCATTACAGTGCGCTATTATGACTGCTGTATTTTGATGAGTGTGCGGAATTTAGCCACATTGATTTTTATTTTTTTTCATTTTCTACTAACAACTACCTAGAAGCATTTCACTTTCTTTTCTTAGCACTGTAAAACTATTGTTAGACAGGGAAATGTTTTAATTAGAGCAAATACGGTCTTAACACTAAACGATGGAAGCCAATTGCTTTGCAAAGAATTTGAATAGGTAGTATTTACTTCGACTATGGTATTCAAAGAATCTTAAGATTTACGAGTAATTGTTTTGACATGGCCATTTGGTGTGTTTTTAAACAAAATGTCTAGACTAGACTATGGCTAATTACTAATTACTGAGAATAATAAAATTCTGTCGCGTGACACAAGTAGCGTTAGCATGTCAAGGATAACTAAAACAATATTTAACCTGTGTCTTGTGTGACCTCCATAGTTTGAGTAATGATTCTTTGCTAACAATTTGTGAATTTTGACATCCCCAAAAACCTCGCCTACGTGTTTTTGATATATTTGCTAATTCGTAGACATAGTTATCACAGGAAGTCGGTAGTACGTTTGCTCTTCCTGCATTTAATTAAAATCTGTTCACTTTAAATCACAGCTATCTTGCATTTAAAATCTACAAGGACACTTAGTTACTTTTGTAATGATTCTTCCGGGTTTAAAGTAGAATTTATTAATATTTATCTACAAAATATATTCGCGAAATACAGAGATACAATAATAAATTTATGTTGCTTGTTTGTTGATGAATATGATGTGTTTACAGTAACTAATGATGCCAGATCCTTAAACATGTTGCTTAGATAAATATGAACATAGTCGTACTAAGACGCCGCAGGCATTTCCCAGTTGTAGTTAAACAAACGGTGATTGATAGTAATGTGAATGAAATATGACACGAGAAATGGTAATATGTGCCGACGTGAGAAAGGTATTTAAGCATCGCAAATGATCTTAATTTTATGTAGTCAAATCAAATTTTATGTACGCTATTTAATTTTAATATCACTAACATTCCGTGCAGGCCAGGTACTCCGATACCGACCCCGCTGGCGTGGTCGACGATTTTCCTCAATTAGCGCTTATCGCTATCGATCCACTAGGGTCGATTAATTCTTTCAAATATTTTTCCTCTTAGACGACGCCCTGAGCCGAGGTTCGCGCCCAACTGGGCACCCTCAGGCCTGTTGCCTTAAACGTTGTATCGGGTGTGAGCCTTCAGCGCTTCCCATTTGTCCGGTCAAGTAGTTAATGCCATCTGCTGCAAATCTACAATAAGCCACGTCAAAAAAAAAAAAACGTGCAGGCCAGGGCAAGGTATAGAAATTGACTATAAGGCATCACAAATGCGTCAGATATGATGAACATAACATAGACCAAGGATTGGTCACCTGCGTACATGGTTCATTATCATCTATATTATAATTTATTTTTAGTACTTACAAAAAACCACCATGTTTTTGAATGAAACCATTATTTTCGAAGTCAATACATGTTTTTAGGAGGCCCTGAGTATTTTTTTTCCTATTTATAGAATTAAGTACCAGCTAGTGATGAGCTCACGTCTCTTTTGTCAAAACAAGCTATAGTAAAGAAACTTTTTTATATTGATAACTATATTATGCAACAGTAATTATTATTACACGCTAGTAGGTAATCTACAAATTTCATTGAACGTAGTATGTACTTATAGTACGTCAAATATAAAGGTGTCTTTATTCTAAATCTACTGAAAATACTGTGTCACTCAACGATTTTCATAATCACAAATTCTGTAATATCTTTACTCAGTAGGTAACATAGTTACACTTTGGAACGTCATTTTTACACAACTGACGTCTCATCCGCCTAAAACTACTGCAGCTTCTCACCAACTGTATAGCCTCGGAAAAGATGCTGCAAGAAAATCCTCGGCACAGGGCCCTAGACGTTACACAGCCAACTATAGCTAGGAAACTTTTTATTTTTCTCTGTGGCAAGTATGGCACATTATAATCTCCTGCTATACCTAATGTCTATAATTATTGTCTAGTACACTTGTGATCCCTTAGTAAATGTACAACATGACATTGATAAGCAGTATTGTAAGTTTTTCTCTTCATCACGGGATCACGCATAGAGTAGAGAATAAAAACCTATTTATCAGTGGGTGTAACGTGCGACGACCCCTATAATTAAGTATATTGCCTATGATTTGCACGCAACGATCCCAACTGTTATTTGCTTCGCAACAACTCTACTTTTGTATTCACCAAGTTAACCTTTTTATTGATTCATGAGAACCTGTTCTTATAGAAACCTTTAACCTATGTGTTATTGGTTCGTTTTATTCATGCAAGTTGGTACTTATTCTTGGTAATCCATACTTTCAATTCATAAATGTGTTGTTTTTCGTAGGTAGTTTTAGTTCCCACGTTGCCTTCTCAACCAACAATAGTCTTTTAAGGTCAAAATTTGTTTTACTGCCTTTAAAGGCCTATTTGTATATTAAAACTTACGCCTATACTTGGTGATAAATCCCTGCCATTCTGGGCTGAGAACAATAGCTGTGGATAATGAAATCTTAAAATAGGTAGACATTGACCTGACGCTTGACGGCAGTAAATGTGTTGTTGCAGTCCTGACTTAGTGCTAAGCGACGCGTGTAATAAGAAACATAAGATGTCCATTATTAATGGATAGTTATAAATATAAGCACATTGCCACTAAGTACTTAAAGTAGGGGCTGTATAGGCAGAGGCATATTTTATAAGTAGTTACGAGTATAGGTACATTCCAGAGAGGTAGAGGGCAGTGGCCTCTGGGGGTAAACTCATACGTACCTAATTTATTTAATAGTATTATTTTTACATACGCTGTTACATACCTGTATATGTTAAATCATGATGCTTTTATGATATCGTAAAAATAAAATAAGTTAAATTTTAAATAAGTAGACAATTAAATGACTTATAATAAATATTTGTTATCTGGGTATTCAGTTTTTTATAATGATCAAAAACAATTGTTTACGAATGCAAAATCATAACTCATTATATTATTTTTAATAATTTTTAATGTCCTAGGATAACTAATACTTATAATTTTAACATTGGAAATGCTTTATAATGTTGCCAACATTATTGTAAAGAATACTGCAAGTTTCTCCTTTCTCAGTCTTGCACAAGGGGCAAAATGAGTTTCCTCCAAATCGTAAAAAAATATTTGGAATAAATTTTATATTAATAACAGTACAACGCACGTGGATTCTAAATCTGGTAGTGAATACGGAGTAGAAATGTTGCCGACAGTTATTTGACCTCGCACGCAGCCTTCGCCTTTGTCGCAGAAGTAATTGCGGACGTAACGTGGCGCAGTGGCCACCCGGCTAGGCGGTAATGTTATGACAGTAACCATGCAATACTTAAACTTGGAGGATTACGACGGTTGTGCACTACGGTAACAGTAAAGTGCGCATGCGGTTAGGTACACAATCCACATGCATATGTAACCTCCTTGAATTTTGTGCATATAAACGATCGTAAATGTGTATTAGCGTGATTACGCATGGCGTTTATTAGAATTTGTTGAACCTCCTAAGACCGAACCGACGTGCGTGTATGAAGCGATCGATGAATGTGGAGGAAACAAGAGAAGTGTGTCAGGATCGAAGCAAATGGAATTCCATAGTCTCTGCTTACCTCGGTGGGAAATAGGCGTGAGTTTATGTATGTATGTATGTAATAAGGCCGAGATTTCCAGACACAATAGGTAAACAATGGGGTTTAGATTTTAAAAGGACATTCGGTCTTAGGACCTTAAGGTACCCTCCGTTTTTCAGATAACAAGTAAACTGTAACATTTTTGGTTGTAGAAGGCTTTGTTAATAACCCTGATAACTAAGTCGGCTATTGGTTCAGAACTTATGCAAGTGGTTCATAACATAAGCTCACGACAATGTGGCAGTAGAGATACATACATCTAAGATGACCTAAGTAGATTTCTGTTAGACGAACGAAGTTTATGAACAAAATTGAATGAACTTTTGGCTGTGTCAAAATGTTTGTGAGCAAGTGGGTATAGCAGGACCAGTTTTACAATATACATATAGAAGCCATTTATCTGTGAATCTTACACATATGATGTGATAGAATGGGCAGAAAGGCGGCCTCTTTCGTATTCGGGTCGAACTAACTTTAGTACTGTTGTTATGAAGACATAGCACAGTACCTCCTCGTTAAAGTGTGACAGGTTGCCAACCCACTGGTTATAATATACGCCCAACATGTCAAACGAGTGATATTAACCCAATAGTAAACTTATAGAACGTGTCTCGGATGATAAGCATGTTATTGTATATTATATGTCTCTAGCACGTTGGTATATATTTGTTATTATCGTTGAGTAGTCAATACATCAGATTACTGTCAGACATGAGGGTTCCCATAGCAATAAGTAGATCGACTTCGGGGCTTATAAGTCTCAGAATTTGCTGTTAATTGATTATTATGGATGGAATGAGAAAAGAACATTATTACTAGAGATGCACCGACTAGACGCCGACTAGTTAGCCAATATCGTAGTCGGTTACTAGTCGGTAAAAAGGCCGACTATACTTCCGATTTAGCAATATTTATTGCCATGAGTGACTAACATCAGTAGAATACATTTTGATAACCATTTTGTCAATGACAATAATAGTTGCTGTTGAGTTGGTGTATTATTTTCTGCATAATTTGTGTGCGTCAAGCTAGCGGCCTCAAAAAAAAAATGGGCACGAAAAAATAATTTGACCATACCAAAAAATAGTACTCTTATTGAAAAAAATAGTACCTGTTGTAAAAAAATTAGTACCATCACGGTTCTGGATTTATAGCCATGTTTTATTGCACTTGCTAGCTTGACGGTGAGCGAAATTTGGCGAGAGTTAACGACAAGGTCTTTCGCTTTGATTTAAACGCCAAAAAATAGTATCGAAATAGTACTCACCCCCTGCAAAATACCGAAAGTAGTACTTCAACGGTTCCAAAGTTATAAAGGTAGTTCTTTGATCCCGCTAGCTTGACGTTTTGAAAATACCTATTATCTGGGGAATGCTTGCATACTTCAGTTTGTAACTAATGTCAATAAACTCGTATGAAATAGTACTCCCTACCATCATAATTTGGACCTGATTCTCTTTGTAGAAATATGTCAAAAAGTCATTATAACCTATGTCATACATTTATCAAGACAAGTACAGTCGCGAACAAAATTATTACACATGGTTAAGAATGTTGTCAGATTTCAGTATTTTTCCCCATTTTTGGGTAAAAATTGGTGAAGTGCCAGGGTTGTTAGATGAAAGTAATATCATTGTTG
This sequence comes from Pectinophora gossypiella, assembly GCF_024362695.1. NCBI lineage: Eukaryota > Metazoa > Arthropoda > Insecta > Lepidoptera > Gelechiidae > Pectinophora > Pectinophora gossypiella. The sequence continues at coordinate 9,272,879 of NC_065409.1, forward strand.
AAACTCTTTGAGTTATTCTACAAATACTGCAAATTGTTTATTAACAAACACTTCGATCCGTAACAAATTCAACATGAAGGTATAAATTATAAAATAAAACAGCAGATTAAAAATGTATTATGATGTATTAAAATCACAGATTGTTTTCGATAAGAACTAGACCCATGCAGCCATTTTCTATTAAAATTAGTGCATATGGGTGTATGCAATAGGATTTTTTTGTAATAGCAGCACTGAAGTGCAAAGAAATGGTAGGGTAGACCTCCAAAATGGCAATACTTACGAATAAATTGTGAGGTTATGTAATTGTCTACGTGACTGTATCAACAACAAATGTATGGCATAGGTTATGATGATTTTTTAACATTTCTACAAAGAGAATCGGATCAAAATTATGATGGTAGGGAGTACTATTTCATACGAGTTTATTGACATTAGTTACATACTGAAGTATGCAAGTGTTCCCCAGATAATAGGTATTTTCAAAACGTCAAGCTAGCGGGATCAAAGAACTACCTTTATAACTTTGGAACCGTTGAAGTACTACTTTCGGTATTTTGCAGGGGGTGAGTACTATTTCGATACTATTTTTTGGCGTTTAAATCAAAGCGAAAGACCTTGTCGTTAACTCTCGCCAAATTTCGCTCACCGTCAAGCTAGCAAGTGCAATAAAACATGGCTATAAATCCAGAACCGTGATGGTACTAATTTTTTTACAACAGGTACTATTTTTTTCAATAAGAGTACTATTTTTTGGTATGGTCAAATTATTTTTTCGTGCCCATTTTTTTTTGAGGCCGCTAGCTTGACGCACACCATAATTTCGTATATATTTCAACTTCGAAAATAGTATGTTCCTACATAGTGCTAGCTGGACAATTGGCCGACTAGTCGACTTATAATCGGCCGGCTCATCTCTAAAAATCATCATCATCTCCCTAGCATTATCCCATTTTTCACAGGGTCCGCTTACCTAACCTGAAGATTTGACAGGTCCGGTTTTTTACAGAAGAGACTGCTTGTCTGACCTTCCAACCCACCAAAAAAAAGGGAAAACCAGCCCAATACAGGTTAGGTCACATACCTCCGAAAATGCATTTCTCGGGAATGTTGGTTTCCTCTCGATGTTTTCCTTCACCGCTAAGCACGTGGTAATCATTTAATTCGTGATAATTTCTAATAATCATTAAAATTATTAATAATGAAGGCACTTTTATAATTTATCGTTCACAAATCTAACTTTATCTTTCTTTTTGTTACAGAGACCATGTATATAGAAACCCTACCGCTTGTGGTTTGGACGCTCTTAGTCACAACGACACATGTGAGTAATAGAATAAGTGAAACTAGCCTACGCATAGACAGAGCATAGAGCGATGCGAGTTGTCTATCAATATAACAATAAGAAATGGTAATTTATTTTGAGGGGAGGCCTGTGCCCAGCAGTGGGACGTATATAGGCAGTTTATGTTATGTTATGTAATTAATTTTTATTGTATATCGAAGGTAAAGAAAAAGAACAGAAGATTTTAAAGTCTTAGATTAGATCACATAAAGTCTTAGTACAACTGTATAGATATTAGTATCGTGTAACGAGATAATGAAACTTCGGTTTGGTATTAGGTACAAGTTATAGCTGAAATAGCTGCTGCATACTTATCATTGTTGCAGAGAATCGTCTACTTCCTATAGAGAAAATTCATAATTCGTAACCGGTTTAGCATAATTTCAAGTGAAATTCGCTTTGTAAAATGCATCTGAAAACTTTCCGTTTTGCCTTCATTTAAAGTAACTCGCTAATATTGACAGACAAGTTTAAATATGCGCCAAGTATATCCATCGCGCTTTGCTCCGCTTATGTGCAAACTTGAAATAATTGTTAATTATTCTAGTGTTACTATATGATGTTATTCAATACAGTACCTACCTGCTTGTATTGACTTTGACGACATTTCTTGTTGTTGACTCATGATCGGTTAGTAGATGATTGATCAAAAGGTGTAAATTTAGACTTGGAAGTTCTAGGCGAATTTATTAGTTTCACGTGAGACGTATTTATTTCAGGTAACATGTCAACTTCTTTATTTCAAAATTTTCACATTTGTTCCACAGGTAGCGACAGAAGGACAATATGGGATAGGTCTAGGAATAAAACGAGAAGTATTTTTCTTAAATTTAGAAGACGGCTATTTTGGCTGTCAAGTAAACGAATCAACACAAATATTACAATTATATGAATTATCTAAATTATGCGACGGTGTGCCAGATTGTTACAAGGCATCCGACGAACTTAGAACAGAATTAAAATGCACAGGTGAGATTTTAGTTCCTTTTTGTATCTGTATTGATTATTGTAAACAAGAGTCGTGTTAAAAACTTCTTACATTTTAGATGATTGTACCAAAGAAGATGGCGCGCGTTGTATAAATGGTGCTTGTCTAAACGGTGTGTGCCATTGTAATGACGGTTTCGGTGGATGTAACTGCCAGGAGCCCGGTAAGTGTTACACAATACTGGTTTTCCCTGTCGCATTCTGCAGAGCGTTCGCTCGCTGCATCTGGTATTTACCTCCGTTTTTCATTACTTTCAGATGTAAATGAATGCAAAGAAAGACCATGCGACGTTTTTGCTCACTGTACAAACACAGTCGGTAGTTTCCAGTGCTCGTGTTTCCCAGGCTACGAAGGCGATGGTTTCACTTGTAGAGGTATATTGTTATTTTTTACAATGGTCGTTGTTTACTGCCTATTCTCAGCTGTGTTGCATTGGAAATTGACATTGTCTGTGTTTTAACAGATATAAACGAATGTGAAGATCCGGCGATATCATCTCGATGCGTTGAGAACGCTGAGTGTTGTAACTTGCCAGCTCACTTCATCTGCAAGTGTAACCGAGGCTTCGAAGGTGACGGCGAGGAGGAGTGTCGAGGTAATAAACTTTTTAATCCAATACACGGAGTATAATGACAAGACCATTGTACCATCTGAGTACCTACATTATTTTTGTCTTTGTAGATATTGATGAATGTCGCCGACCTGGAGCTTGCGGAGTACATACCATCTGTCAGAACTACCCAGGAAACTACACATGTGCTTGTGAAGCTGGATACACCGGAAACCCGTTTGATGGCGTGAGTTACGGCGTTATTTACGATTTTTTTATTTTTAAATCTATAAGTAATTAATTCAGTCAAAATAATGGATTTATTATTGAGCGTAACTTAATTTCTTAGTGCGTCGATGTTGATGAGTGCTTGAACGAGAACGCGTGTGGTCCGGGGGCCACGTGTCGGAACATCGAGGGAGCATATGAGTGCAGATGCCCACCCGGCTATGAAGGCGACCCGCGAGTTGGCTGCCACGACCACGACGAGTGCGCACGCGCCTCCTGCGGCCGCGGCGCGCACTGCGAGAACCTCCCTGGTGCCTACCGCTGCGTCTGTCCACCCGGCTTTGAAGGCGACCCTGACGTGCAGTGCACTGGTAAGCGTACAACTCGGCGCGGCAATAGGTATCATAAACGCTAACACACTCTCATTCCTGTGATTTAACGCTTGAAATGGTCGCGTGGAATCGCGCTCAACACTGCCGCGAAAAGACGCGCGGTAGCTTCACGCTTTTACTAACGTAACCGATCACAACTTACAAACATTTACCGACAAATGTTTTAAAATTTTCAGCGAGAAGCCGCATCTATAGCGACGGTAATAAGGAAAGACTCCTCGTGCAACAATTCATAGGATACTTGCTATGGATTTTCCAAGATTGCCATATTTCTTTTCTGTTTCTTTTTCTTCAGTACTCTATTAGTGACTCTTATCATCTGTATCGCTATGTGTTGGTCGTCTGTGTCTGTCTCTTCTTCTTCGTAGTTGCTGTTGGCGTACCTACTGCGTGTGTTAGTATCAATGGATGCGCAGGCGGCAAATGTATTTAGATGTGAGTTGTTTGTTACACCAGACGTGGATGAATGTAAGAGTAGCGAGGCAGTGTGCGGCGCGCACGCAGTGTGCACTAACACCATCGGCAGCTTCGTGTGCACGTGTGAGCCGGAGTACACGGGCGACGCGCGCCGCGCCTCCGACGGTTGCCGTGATGTCGACGAGTGTCAATCCTTGGAACGCCCGTGCGGCACTCATGCGCTATGTGAAAATGCGGCACCGGGATACAACTGCGTTTGTCCTCAAGGATATAGAGCAAATCCGAATCCTCAAGTTGCTTGTGAACAGGTAATATAACAAACTATATCCATGTCATATTTTGATTTGGAACGTGATAATAAATTCTGAATGTATTTCAGGTCGACGTTAACACCTTATGTAAATCCAACTTCGATTGTACAAATAACGCGGAATGTATAGAAAATCAATGCTTTTGTAAAGATGGATTTGATGCGAAGGGATCCGTCTGTGTTGATGTGGATGAATGCAGCTCTACTAATAAGTGCGGAGACAATGCCGTGTGCGTGAATACACCAGGTGGCTATAATTGCGAGTGTGCTGCTGGCTTCGTGGGGTCACCGCCTCGCGTTGCGTGTCGCGCGCCTTGTGACGACGTCAAATGTGGCGAGCATTCCTACTGCAAACCAGACGGCAATGAGGCATACTGTGTTTGTGAAGATGGTTGGACTTTTGACCCGAATGATATAGCTGCAGGTTGCATTGACGTTGACGAATGCGACGCCGCTCTGGGGCCAGTAGGCCGATGCGGTTCAAATGCGCATTGCGTAAATTCACTCGGCAGTTACACGTGTCATTGTCCCGAAGGATATACAGGAGATGCATATAAACAATGTTCAGATATCGATGAATGTGAAATTGAGGGAGCCTGCGGCGTAGGAGCAGATTGTATCAATCGAGAAGGATCGTTTAGCTGTGAATGTCCTGAAAGTAGCATACCAGATCCAGATCCGCGTGTACGCTGTGCAGAAATAATGATGTGTAAAACCGATAACGATTGTCCGGGGAATGCGCTATGTGACCCCAATGCGAGATGTCTTTGTCCAGAGCCAAACATTGGAAACGAATGCAGGCGTAAGTAGAATAATATTATTTTGTTATATACGAGAAATTACAGTTTATGATTATTTTTATATATTTAACATCATTTAATTCGTTCCAGATCCATGTGAAACTTTACAATGCGGAAGCAATTCAGAATGTTTATTGAACGATCAAATAGCGCAGTGCACTTGTCGGAGTGGTTTTACTGGAGATCCGTTATCGCCTAGCGGTTGCCAAGATATTAATGAATGTGAAGCAAATCCATGCGGCGCCGGAGCAGTATGTAAGAACTTGCCGGGACGTTATCAATGTGAATGTCCAGGCAGCTTTAGCGGTGATCCATATGTGGACGGGTGTATTCCCGGAAAAATACCAAGCGAATGTAGTAACACAAATCCGTGCCCCCAGGGCGAACAATGCATTTTACACGACGGCGAAAATGTTTGTATTTGTTCTCAAGGTTTCTCGCGCAGTAAAGAATCTGGGTTGTGTGAAGACATTAATGAATGCACACAGCACGGGCGCTCTCCTTGTGGCTTAAACGCAATATGTAAAAATTTACCAGGAAGTTACGAATGTAAATGCCCTCCAGAATACAGCGGTAATCCGTACAATCTCTGTGAAATATGCAACGATATTAGCTGTCAGTGCCAACCGCCTTATAAAGTCGTTGACGGAAATTGTGTCCTCTCTGGCTGTTCTAAAGAAAATAAATGCGGGAAAGGAGCGGAATGTATTGTTATCTCAGACGGAGTCAGCTATTGCGCCTGCCCCGCCGGGTTCTCGCAAACAGTCGAGGGCGCTTGTGAAGATATGAATGAATGCACTTCTGGACAACCGGTTTGTGGGTATGGTGCGGAATGTGTTAATACAGTCGGCTCTTTCATATGTAAATGTCCCCCTGGATACGGTAAAGACCCAACGTCTGGCCATTGTACAATAAATCAAAAAAGATGTATAAGTGACTCGGACTGTTTTCCAAATGAGAAATGTATACAACCTGGCAAATGCATCTGTCCGCCACCTTTTTATCTCGACGTTTCCGACGGACAGAAATGTAAGAGCCCGTGCGAGAGATTTACTTGCGGTATCAATGCAAAATGTACACCCAGCGACCCTCCTAGATGTATGTGTATGACGGGCTATGAGGGCGACCCATATACTGGCTGCACTAATAGAAATGAATGTCATAGTGCCCCGTGCGCTTATGGTGCTATTTGTCACGATCAAAAAGGTGGATATCAGTGTGCCTGTCCACAAAACATGGTTGGGGACCCGTATAAAACCGGCTGTAAGTATATTTTATACCGACCTATCTACATTTCTTATAATACAAATTACTACGTATAAACTATATTAATAATTTTTTAAATTTAGGTTACATTGAAGAAGGACCGTCACGGTCCCTATGCAGTTCTGACAATGAATGTCCCAACACATTAGCTTGTTTAAATCGAACCTGTGTGTCACCATGTACTAGTGTTAATTGTGGGTCGAATGCGTTTTGCGAAGTTGAAGACCACGCAGCTTGGTGTCGTTGCAATCCCGGTTATACAAAACCTGAAGGCGGCAAATGCATATCAGGTATAAACGTTAAAATAACTAACTATTTAATGCTGAAACCGATAATAAATGTTTCTAATTTAAATTAATTGTTTTAGGGTGCGATACATATTCGTGCGCACAGGGCGCCCAGTGCATAATATCAAAAACTGGTCCGACATGCGTTTGCCCCGAAGGAATGGTAGGCAATCCATTTCCTGGAGGTAACTGTCGAAGAGATGTATGTGGGCCTGGTATACCTTGCGAAGAGCCGTTGACCTGTGTCGCGGGTCGCTGTCGGCAACGGTGTGAAGGCGTAGTGTGCGGTGTGGGCGCCTCATGTGACGAAAACAGTGGTCGATGTGTCTGTAACGCATTCTTTGTCGGAAATCCTGATTTGCTGTGTATGCCACGTAAGTATACAAACCTTATATAAAAGAAAATCATATTATTTATAAAATTTTCTGTATACTAAAAGGTTACTAATGCGCCCTTTCTTTTTCAGCAATTTCGCCCCCAGCTTGTGAACCCGGTTGCGGTCAAAATGCCCATTGTGTTTATGGACAAACGAATGTGTGTAAATGTAATAAAGGGTTTACTGGAAATCCATATATGAAATGTCTGCCACGCCGACAACTTACTTGTGCCAAAGCTACATGTGGACTAAATGCTGTCTGTCAACAAACGAAATCACATGTAGAATGTTTATGTCCACCAGGATACATTGGAAACCCGAACATACAGTGCAGTGACATTGACGAATGTAGTTCCAAACCTTGTGCTGAAAATGCAATTTGTATAAACACACCCGGAAGCTTTAGCTGTATTTGCAAAAGTCGATATGTGGGTAACCCCTATGAACTATGTTCACAAGTTACCATAGGCAAATGCGCAGACGGCAACATTTGTACTTGTTCTCATAATGCCACGTGTCCCGATGGATATATTTGCGAAAAATCAAGATGTGTCGATGTTTGTCGGTCTGTAATGTGTGGACCAAAGTCAGTATGCGAAGAAGGCAATTGTATCTGTCTTCCTGGCTATACTGGAAATCCAAACGATCTGCAAAGAGGATGTGTACCCGATAATAAATGTACAGTAGACGGAGATTGTAAAGACTCTGAAATATGTTTCCAAATAGCTAAGAATATCAGAAAATGCGTGGATTCGTGTAGTAAATTACAATGTGGCCCAAATTCTCTGTGTGTTAGTGCCAATCATCAAGCACACTGTATTTGTGCAGAAGGTTACGTGGGAAAGCCTAGTGACATCAAAACTGGATGCCATTTACAACAAAGAGAACCAAACGAAGTTGAATGCAATTTGAACAGCGATTGCACCGAACCTCAGGTTTGTGTACCGATAGACGGTTCTACCAACCGGTGTGTTGATATGTGTTCCACCATAGCATGTAGTGCTAATGAATTATGCAAAGTAGTCGACAACAATGCCATTTGCGATTGCAAAGAGGACTTTCTCTGGAATCCTGTTAGCTCCACGTGTGAGCAACCTTCCACTCCAAATTGTCAATCAGATAATGATTGCGAAGACAACATGTCATGTCAAAGAGATGTCCTCGGAGTAAAAAAATGTGTAGATAGTTGTTTAGTATACACTTGTCCGCAAAATTCGCGATGCGTTACTAGAAGCCATAAAAGTCAATGTGAATGTTTAAGTGGTTTCGTGGGAAATCCAAACGACAGGGATGGTTGTATAGCACTTAATAAAAACCAGTGTGCAGATGATGCGCAGTGCAGAGAAAGCGAAATATGTAAAAACGTTGGAAGTGTTAAGAAATGTTTACCAGCTTGTCAACAGTTGCAATGCGGCCCGAATGCAATTTGTGTCACTAATAACCATGTCGCAAAGTGCCAATGTCCATCAGGACCATTTACCGGAAATCCAAACGATCTAGAAAAAGGTTGTCAATCAGTGCCTTGTATTTACAATACAGATTGTCTATCGCACGAGTTATGCAACAGAATGACGCACACCTGCATGAATGCTTGCGCAGAAGATTCCTGTGGCGATAACGCCGTATGTATTGCAGAAAACCATAAAACCTCATGTCAATGTCCCAGTGGATTTAAAGCCGATCCGTTGCCAGAAGTAAATTGTAGAAAGTTAGAAGTATGTAATCCGAATCGTTGTCATCGCACAGCTATATGCGAACCAAGGCTCTCGTCATTTATTTGCAGATGTCCAACAGGATTTGTTGGCGATCCTAATAAAGATGGATGTAAAAAACAAAGCGAATGCTCCAATGGCGATGAAGATTGCCCAGCCGAAGCAGTTTGTGTTAGTGGCCGCTGTGTTAATCCCTGTGACGGAGCCTGTGGTATCAATTCCCTGTGTAAAATAGTAGACAGGAAACCTATTTGTATTTGCCCAGACGGCTACGAAAATACACAAGGCGGTAATGCTTGCCGAAAGAAAATATTGACATGCTACAGTGAATTAGATTGTGATGGAGATAAATGTTATAATGGTCAATGTTTTACTGCATGCAAAAATTCCAGTCAATGTGACCCAGGTGACTCATGTATTAAGAATTTATGTATAACCCAGTGCAGTAAACATACACAATGTGGTATTGGACAAGCTTGTGTAGGTGGTCAATGTTTGATTGGTTGCCGGAGTAATGAAGACTGTCCCAGTGATGAAGCTTGCATCAACAACCAGTGTATAAATCCATGTCTTGCAAAAAGAGTTTGTGGCCCAAACGCTATTTGTTCTAGAATTAATCACAGTACCAGATGTGAATGCCCTCTTGGGTTTGAAGGTACGCCGGATCCGCAACAAGGTTGTGTTCGAAGACCAAGTACATGCACTAGAACATCAGACTGCCCCCCAGATCACATGTGTATCGGACGGTTATGTCAAGTTCCATGCCAAGATAACACAGGATGCGCTATTGGAGAAAAATGCAGCGATAACAAATGTCACAAAATTTGCCATTCAAGTAGTAACTGTTTGCACGGAGAGCATTGCAGTTCCGGAATTTGTATACCAGGATGTAAAATAGATTCAGATTGTCTCAATAACCAGTTTTGTAAAGCAACCGAATGCGAATGTCAGCCTGGTTATAAATTGGTCGGCGACGAGTGCATTAACGTCAACGAATGTGTTAATAATCCGTGCCATCCGTCAGGAGAATGTGTGGACACGCCTGGTTCATTTAAATGTTTGTGTCCTACTGGAGCGGTGGGCGATCCCTACAGAACAGGTTGTATGTTACCGAATCAGTGCCGGCGTGACAGTCAGTGTGAAGACTCACTCGCGTGTATTAAAGGAAAATGTTCAAATCCCTGTCAGAATAAGGCATGTGGATTAAATGCAATTTGTTCAGTCATAAAACACAGAGTCACTTGTGCTTGCGAGAAAGGATACCTTGGAAACCCATTCGATAAAAATATTGGCTGCTTTAAAGTAGAATGTGTAGACGATTCCGACTGTTCCAGTGACAAATATTGTAATACAAGAAGTAACAAATGTTCAGGTAATATCATTATTTTATTTAATATATATCAGTTTATTATTTTTTTATTTAATAATAATATTTCTAAAGAAATTATTGAATTTTGACATATATATTAATTTCACAGATAAATGTGACGATTCGGCCTGCCAAAGAGGAACTTGCAAAATTGAAAATCATAAAGCTTTATGCTTTTGTCCGTCCGGATACGACTTGGTAAACAATAATTGCGAAGATTTGAATGAATGTCTGGACAATCCATGTCCTTTAAATGCAAATTGTTTAAATATACCTGGATCTTATACATGCACTTGCGTCAACGGAACGATTTTAGATGCCAACAGTGGTAACTGCAGATTGCCTGGAGACTGCTTTATTGATAATGATTGTTCGGAAAAAACCAAATGTTACAACAACCACTGTATTGATCCATGTGAAAAACTATTTCCATGCGGCGAAAACGCTGAATGCATAGTGTTAAAACACAATCCTACTTGTGAATGCCCTTCAGATAGTCAAGGCGATCCTTATAAGAAGTGTACCAAGTTTGAATGTATTAAAGACACTGATTGTCCATCAGAAGAAGCTTGTGTCAATTATAAATGCAAAAATTCTTGTAGTATTCCACGGGCGTGTGGTAAAAATGCCGATTGCCTTTCAAGGAATCACGTAGGCCAATGTTCTTGTGCCCCTGGATTTACCGGCGATCCTGTACTCGGCTGTGTACCCATACAATACTGCACAGATGACAGTAGATGCTCGTCAGGAACAAAATGTATTGACAACTTGTGTGCCGGTTAGTAGTAATTTATTACATTGTAGCTATTTAAGAATTATCGCAGTCAATTTTATTCCGTTTACTAATTTAAGTTCTCTATTTCAGGAGTTTGTAAAAATGCTAGAGATTGTTTAAATGATCAAATCTGTATCCAGGGAACATGCCGTCTTACTTGTAATTCCAACACTACTTGCCCCGATTTTCAATTCTGTTTAAACAGAGTATGTACAAAAGAAATTCAATGTGCAACGAATGATGATTGTGCTGATAACGAACAATGCTCTATTGGTAGAAAAGGAATACCTCAATGCTTAGACGTATGCGAAAGACACCCATGTGGAAGGCAAGCCGAGTGTTCAGGAAAATCACATCGACCGGTGTGTTCCTGCAAACAAAGTTACTTTGGCGATCCTTTACAAGGATGCAGAAAGAAAGAATGCGATGTTGATACCGACTGCTCTGATGATAAGATCTGCGATAGAAACATGTGCAAAATTGCTTGCTTAGCAAAAAATAACTGCGGAGATAACTCTATTTGTTCGTCAGAAAAGCACAACCATGTATGTTATTGCCAACCGGGATATACTGGAGACCCAGTAAAGGGTTGTACTGAAATAGACTGGTGTGTGTCAAATCCATGTGGTAATGGAGCAGAATGTGTAAATACAAGAAACCGCGCACAGTGTAGTTGTCCAGCGGGCACTGTGGGAAATCCTTACGAAGAGGGGTGCCGCAAGGCTCAAGAGTGTAGATTCAATAGAGATTGTCCAGCTGTTGCTCGTTGTACTGTCGTTGATGGAATTAGAAAATGCACAGGTGAGTGAAATAATATCTCTTAATATATGAAATTAAAACAAACTTCTTTGCGAGTCGATGGCGATCGATACTAAATTTTTGCTGACCAATAATTGGCCACGGTTACGGCATTGTCAGTGGCTTCGTAAAGGTCTTTAATAGTGCAGGTGTTAGGGCACTTAGTACAGCACAAAAGGTGAGCCATAGTTTGTGGTGATACTCCACACTCGCAATCATCGCAACCATCAACCAAGCAAACTTATTCTAATAAATAGTGAACCAAAACTATTGCCCATTTATTTATTGATTTACAGATGCGTGTGAAACTGTAAAATGTGGTGCAAATGCTGAGTGTGTATCCTCAAGACACGTAGGCCAGTGTAAATGCAAAGCTGGATACGTAGGAAATGCTGTCGGTGATAAGGGCTGTCGCTTACGTGAAATATCTTGTAAAGCAAGAACCGATTGCCCTAGTGATTATTATTGTCACAAAGGAACATGCAAAGGTAATTTTGGTTCTATAAGTAAAACTACTATTAAGCAAATAAGTATCTGTTGTTTGTAAATGTATAATATAATTTATTCTTTCTAGGATTGTGTCTCTTGGACGAAGAATGCGAATCTAATGAAAAATGCAGCAGCGGTCAATGTATTAACCCATGTCAACTAGAAAAAGCATGCGGTCTGAACGCATTATGTCAGACAGTAAATCATATAACGCAATGTAGTTGCCCTTACAGCTTTACAGGAAATCAAGATGTCGAATGTGTGAGAAGTAAGTGTATTTAACTTAAGTCGCTCATTTTTATCGTTAGAGTAGATTATATTAATTATAATTAACATTTTTAGTGCCAAGATTATGTGGGGCGGCAGGTGAATGTGAAGATGGGCATGTATGCCACGACTCCATGTGTGTACCTCATTGTACAGCCGATGAAAATTGTGCTTTAAACGAAAGGTGTTCTAAAGGCGCTTGTTTGTGTAAGTATTACACTTCCCTAGCGTAATCCCGTTTTTCACAGGGTCCGCTTACCTAACCTAAGGATTTGCGGTCCGGTTTTTTAAAGAAGCGTCTGCCTATCTAATTTTCCAAACCATGAAGAGTCATTTCTCGAAAATATGGGTTTCTTCATGATGTTTTCCTTCACCGCTGAGCATGTGATTATCATATAAGATTCAAACGAATTGGAAAATTATTGGTTTACGCCCGGTCTGGCATTCGAACCTACGACCTCACAGTGACAGTCAAGCGTTCTTTCAACAGGGCTACCACGGCTTCAAGTTATAATATTATCTCTTTACGTTATAAACATTTGTACTATTATATATTACTATATATATATATATATAAAACGGCCTCCGTGGTCCAGTGGTTGAGCGTTGGACTCACGATCCGGAGGTCCTGGGTTCGATTCCCAGTGGGGACATATCACAAAAATTACTTTGTGGTCCCTAGTTTGGTTAGGACATTACAGGCTGATCACCTGATTGTCCGAAAGTAAGACGATCCGTGCTTCGGAAGGCACGTTAAGCCGTTGGTCCCGGTTACTACTTACTGTGTAAGTACGTAGTCGTTATAAATGAGTCATGTCAGGGGCCTTTGGCGGCTCAATAGTAACCCTGACACCAGGGTTGATGAGGTTAGTAATTCGCCTCAAAACCTACACGATAGAAGAAGAATTTGTACTATAGAAATACCATTTTTTTTACAGTAACATGTAGAGTAGACAACGATTGTTTCCTCGGACACATTTGTTTGGGAAGTAGCTGTCAATACGGCTGTAGGCATGACGAAGACTGTGGTCCGGAGGAGTTCTGCAAAAATAACTATTGCCAGAATCCTTGTGCTAACGATATTAATCCATGTGGACCTAATGCATTATGCTCCGTCATCGAAAGAAAAGCTCTATGCTCTTGTACTGAAGGATTGATACCAAACCCTACCCCTAATATCGGTTGTGTCCGAACACCTTCACTCTCTTGTCGTATGCATACTGATTGTGCTACTGGTTGGAGATGTGAAGACGATCGCTGCCGTCCCGCATGCACGGCGGATGGGTCAGAATGTCTGCAAGGCGAAAGATGTGATGCAGGTGTGTGCCGATATGCCTGCACTGCAGATGAGCACTGCTCAGATGAGGAAGTGTGTGACGGACGTATTTGCGTGACGGGATGCAGATCACACTCTGACTGTTCCAATGATTTAGCCTGTCTGTCAGGCCAGTGTCTAGACCCTTGTACTGAACCCGCTACATGTGGCGCTAACGCGTTGTGCTCCACTAAAAATCACCAACCTGTATGTACTTGTCCATCATCACTAGTAGGTGATGCGAAAGTTGCGTGCAGGAGAACACCTGCAGCTTGCGATATGAACAAAAATTGCCCTGATGGATTCAGTTGTTATGGAGATACATGTTACCCGTCTTGCAGAAGGTATGTATCATATGAAATAACATACACTTTCAGCGATATATAAAAGTATGTGAGTTTAATCATATGTATTGTTTTCAGCGACATTATATGTTTATCAAATGAAAAATGTATCAGAGGTATATGCAGAGTGGTGTGCAACAGCGATGATGCTTGTACGGAGGGTCATATCTGTGAGAATAGGATTTGCAAACAAGGCTGTAGGGACGATAACGCATGCGACGAATATGAAGCTTGTCTTAATGGTCAATGCAAAGGTAATTAAATTACTAGTATTTCTATGGACTATGTAAGTGGAACTTATTAACTCGACATTGTTTGTTTTAATACTATGTTTATGTTCACACAGATCCTTGCAAGGAGAGCGGCTTATGCGGTATTTGTTCAGAATGTAAGGTACTTAATCACCGTGCTCAATGCAGCTGTTCCAGCAATTATAGCGGTAACCCGCTCGTGGAATGCAAGAGAAAAAAATTACAGTGTGACGGCTTCTGTCCGTGTGATGACAGTGGCTATTGCATATCTCTTTGCGATAACAACTCAGACTGCTCTTGTGGCGAAAAATGTTTCAATGGAGGATGTCGATCACTGTGCTCAGCCCGAAATAAATGTCCTGAACGACAAATATGCACTCATGGAGTATGCATGCCAGGTTGCAACAACGATAGAGATTGCGGGGATGACATGTTGTGTGCCTCGAAAAACTGTGTGAAAGCTTGCAGAGACAACTCTTGCGGTAAAAATGCTGTCTGTTTAGCTACTCGACACAGAGCAGTATGTAGTTGCCCCAGCGGCTTTTCTGGAGACCCCATCAAAGAATGTAAATCATATGAATGCCTACAAAATGAAGACTGTGGTTCTGATGAAGAATGCAACACCGACGGAAAATGCAAAAATGTATGCCTCGGTGCGTGTGGACTAAACGCCATTTGTCGCTCTGTCAACCGTAGTCCACAATGTTCCTGTCCTCCGAACTATTTGGGAAATCCTAAAATCGAGTGTACTAAACAAGCAGTTGGCAGTTGTTTGCGTAATCCTTGTGGAGTGAATGCTCGCTGTCGGGATGTGGAAGATGGGAGCTATGAATGTACATGCCCACCCAACTGTGCTGGTAATCCTCAAAGGCAATGTTTCTGTGGTACAATGGAACCGTGTGCTTCCAAAAGTTGCGGTACTAATGCGCAGTGCCGTATCGGTCAAAACGGGCAACCGCAATGCTACTGCCCACGCAACTATCCTAACGGCGATCCAAATATAGAATGTAAGTAACTGTTTAAATGACACAGCCTCATTAGTTATTCTAACATATATTGTAATGCTACGACGAGGAATGTAGAGGCAAATAATGGTTTTCTTACCAATATAATATTTTCAGGTGCTTTGGAACGCAGTGTAGTTGACTGCCGAACTACAGGTTGTGGAATTAATGGTGAATGTTTAAGAGAAGGGGCAGAGTTTGTATGTAGATGCATTCCAGGCACCGAAGGACAAGCGGATATCGAGTGCAAGACCAGTGAGTACACTGAAATCTTTTCTCATTTGTCTTATTTTGTCACATGTACAAATGCACGACAGAACATTACCTCATAAATTAGGTTTCAGTTGTTTCTATTTTAATGTACAGAGTTTTATTTAAAGCAATGGTGACATGTATAGTATTATTTTCAAATATTTTCTCTCCCACACACCGTGTATATATACAAAGGTTCTCAATTGGGAGCAGGGTATTCACTGTAGGTATTGGGCGTTAGAGGAATAAGAAAAGTTGAAAAAAAAAAGAACATTTGTAAACGTAATTGTTAAAAGAAAACATACATTAACGCCAGAATAGGTTATTTTAAATGTACAAATATGTTTTGTCATTTCCTTTAAATGGTATGACATATCTGTACTTTGTATTTGTTGATATAGTGGAAGCATTCTCACCGTTTGTGCTTAAATTATTAAACAGTCGGTAACATTTTGTTCGGCTTCATGTACATATTACGCTTGTATTATAATATTCCGTTATATACATATCTCTGATCATAAACTCTCAGTTTCAAAAAGCATGCACTGTCTCGTGAGAAAGTTTCCTCTTCGCGGCTGAAGGTACCGCTCTTTCGACTCTGCTTTCTTCTTTCACATCTTCCTAGGTATCGAATGCACGAGCGACAAGGACTGTCCAGTAGACAAAGCGTGTTTGAGTTTGCACTGTGTGGATCCTTGCACGGTCCGGGGCGTGTGCGGCGAGGATGCGCTTTGCGTGCCACTCATGCACCGCGCGCACTGTTCGTGCCCGCAGTGCTACGTGGGCCAGCCGCGAGTCGCCTGCCGCCTCGACCCCACCTGCAAGCCCACCGCCGATCTCAATGTCACCTTCACATGCTCCGAAACTAAATCTTGCCCCACCAAATTGGCTTGTGACCTCAGCACAAATGAATGCAGAAATCCATGCGCAAACTATCAAAATTGTCGTCGAAATCAGAAATGTGAAGTTAGAAATCATAAACCAATGTGCGTATGTCGGAACGGATTTGCATTGAATGAGAAAGGAGAATTAACTTGCGCGCCGGAGTACGCAGAATGTACAAGGGATGAACAATGCCCATCTAATGCGGCTTGCCGAAATTCTAAGTGTGTGAATCCGTGCTTAGCATCGAAAGAACCAATATGTACTAAAGGAAAACAATGTGAGGTAGTTGAGCACCGTGCAACTTGCTTGTGTGTCGAAGATTGCAACCCAACAGTATCGATATGTTTGAGAGACAATGGGTGTCCGAATAACTTGGCATGCAGAGATTTCCAATGCAAAGACCCATGCAAGGGTGCGTGTGGCGGTGCTCCGTGTTCGGTAGAAGACCATCACCCCGTATGCAAGTTTTGTCCTAATGGGTTCACACACGATGAGAAGCATGGCTGCATTAAAGGTAATTTCTACCACGAACAAAATGTTTCCAAATTAGAGTTTCATATAGTACTTAGCGTCTTTTTAAAATCTTATTAATATTTGTTCTTCATATTACAGGAAGTGTTGATAGTTTCCACTCTATGACTTCATGCGGCTCTATCTCTATCTTTCTCCTATGATTCAAGCATGTTTCATATTTATCTTTTTCCACAGTTTGAACTTCTTCTATCAGGTAGTCTTCCAGCATGTTATCACGTATTATGTGTACATACATATTTTTATTCATTTTGTAATAACTTTCACTCGAACATTGGTGATGGTTGCGCTTAACTTAATTGTAACGCTTGCTTTTAGCATATGCAACAAAACTGCCACGAGACAGAGTTTGCAAAACTGTACTTATGGTATATTTTATGTGTGATACTTCAAAATGTACAATGTTTGTATTTTACTTATTATATGAATTCTATTTCTACAGCACGTTAGAAACTTTAACTGCTTTTAGTTTCTTAGCACTACCTACGAACATAAATCGAACTAAAGTTATTTTAAATATTTGAACATAAATTCAAAATAATTTCTTGTGAGATATAAAATTAAAAAAATATGAAGATTAAATGAAATGGAATGAAATATTTTGTTAATCTGACTAGTGTACTAATATTTTTTGCGTTTGTGTAGCTCTAGAATGTGGTGCGCACGACCACTGCGCGGCAGGACTAGCCTGTATGGAAGGACGGTGCGGCGACCCGTGCGCGCGCGGAGGCCCGTGCGCGGCCGGCCAGCACTGCGCTGTAGTCAACCATCAGCCTGTTTGCTCTAAGGGTATGAAAACCCATTAGATAATAATGGTTTCGTTAATTGTCAATCAATACGATATGGACTTTGTAGAGATGTCCCTAATTTTCTTATTGGTTGCCCCTCATCTTAACATCCGAAATCGACCTTGGCCCTAGGTCACTGAATGGCAGTAGGTACTCATGGGGCCTTTTGACGATCAGGGGTTGTTAAAAACACCACATCGAAGCAATGCAATTTGACATTTGTTTGCATTGCTCTTATGTACGCAAATATCAAATTGCAATATTGATTTTTTAGATCATGCTATTCTATATGCGTTACCTTAATAACCTACCAAATTACATTTTTGTGTTGTTTTTTTAGTTTGTCAATGCCAAACGTCGTCGGACTGCGCAAGATATCCGAACACCTATTGCGATGGATGTGCATGTGTAAGAGGTGAGTTCGCTTATGTTTTACCGTAGCTAATGACTTTTAATTCCTATTATGTTTCGAAGCTGAGTGTCACTAGTAAATATATTTTTTTAATCATTCCCTGTAGATTTTACATTCCGTAATTTACTTCACTTACTTTACTTTAGTCTTTTTATTATTATTATTAATAGCCCGCAATGTCCCACTGCAGGGCAAAGGCCTCTCTTCCCTTCTTCCACTCCTTCCTGCCCCCAGCTTGTTCGTGCCACCGTTTCGAAAAGCGGTCTAACTCGTCGCGCCATCTTTTTCGTGGCCTTCCCCGACGTCTGACAGCATTTGCAGGAGCCCACTCTGTAGCTTTTTGGCCCAGAGGTCATCGGGCATTCGGGCAACATGTCCAGCCCAGTCCTATTTCAAGCAGGCAGCCTTTTTCGCTACGTCTGCTATTTTAGTTTTGGAACGTAGCGTGGTGTTTCGGATCCGATCGATCAATTTAACACCAAGGATGCAGCGTTACATACCTCTCTGGCAAACCTTGAGTGTGGACTTTTGGATATCAGTCAAAGACCAAGTCTGAGCGCCGTAGGTTAGAATGGGAAGAATGCACATGTCCATGAGTTTGCGCTACTTGTTTGTGTTTGTTTGTTTGTTTACTTTAGTCTTAGTTTACTTAATTTATATGGACGCATTTTCGAATATGAAACTTTGTATTTTACTCTTGTAAGAACGATATGAATCATATGCCTCTGTTTGTTTATGAATTAACATGCGTCCGTTATTTCCGTGAAGGTGACCAACCAACTGCGAACTGTGCCCACTGTCGGCCCGGAGTCCCCTGCGATCCCTTCTCAGGGGCCTGCATGGAAAGTGAGTACCGCTTCAATACTTCACTAGCAACTCTTATGCCAAAACTAAGATGCTAATCATAATAGTTTTAACTACCTATGCTAATTTGTTATGTTGCCTTTTGTGTTTTAGCTAACTATTCATATTTTGATGAAACACATACAGGACATCGATCAATTTTTATATTATATCATACATGTCGATTTCATATAAGGACGTATCGCGGACTACTACTTTAATGCTAGCAAGTCTGCGGCTACTTTATCATGTGAATAGCAAAACTAACTCCAGATGAACTGGTTATTGCTATAATTGTATTGTACCATTTGTCCGATAAAACGCCACAAAGTACTGGCAATGATACCTCGGCAGACCCGGAAGACAGTATACACCTAAGTATTTATTATTTTCTACGGATGCTCGGTTGTAGATCTAGTTTCACAAACCTTGTATGAATACAAAATGGGTTCAAATTTCCACTCTAAAACGTTTCAGGCTTAATAGCTTCATATTTATGCATATTTTACATTTAAACAGATTTATTAGTCTTTTATATTACTTTATTGAGGAATGCTTATGAAATATTTAAGAAAAAATACCAATTCCTATGTATTTACTAGCTTCTGTATTTTGTAGTGACGACACGTTGTATATTTAAATGGTCTATTAAGCCTAATTCGTTACACATTCTTTCGTTGATATATCCTTCCAATATTTTTATTCTTTTCTTCCTGGTATGGGCTTTTTTAGATAGCATGGGTACTCATAACATCTTCCTATCTAAGTATATATAAAATGAGCATGATAACGTTACACATTGAAATATATGATATAAAGTGAAACGTTTATGTTTAATGAGAAAAAAAATATATATTTCAATAACGATTTTATTATTGCATTCCTATTAACAGATGATCAACCCAAAAATGTCCCATTAACTGAAACAAACTTCGATATTACCACGACCAGCACCACGTTGGAAGCCGAAAGTGGAACCACTTCTGACGATACAATGCCAACTGATCACGTACCCCTTTATACTAACAATGATGAATTCACAGACACGACAGAATCAACGGTAACAGACACAGACAAACCCTTAACGACATTAACTCGCGAAACAACTTTTAATTATCAGGAAAGTGAAACTAGTGTCACATCTACATTTGTGAATATTGACACTACAACACAAAAATCAGAAAACTTTATGACCACTCCTCAGTCACTCGATACGACAACAAAATATCATGATATAGTCAATGATACTTTAGAGCAAACAAGCAGTGTTACGTTATTTACTACAGACGTGAGTATTATCGAATCAAGAACTGAAGAAGATTATTCCACTGACGTGACTTCTGAGAACAACACAACTACTGGAAAGCCAAAGTTAGGTGATGAATTTACAACAGAACTGGACAGTGGAATAATAAAAGATGAATTAACTACCCAGAATGAACTAAAAATAAATACTCAATCTACTACTAACGTTGTTGAAAACGTTAAGACTGAAAGTGCCATAAATGAGGATACGACATCGCAGCCAGCAGAATTAATACCTACTATGAATTCAGTTTTCTCTACAAATAAAGAACAAACACCAACTACTGTCAGAAGTGATGTAACGGAAATTACTACAAAAGGAATAGAAACATATACTCCGGATAGCAATATTGAAAAACAATCAACCCTGGAGTCTGATGTGTTGCTACAAAGCAGTAGTACGATTCATGTTGAAAGTACAGTAAAACCGTATGTAAAACATAATGTAACAAGTGGGTTGTCTACACCATCCACTGAAAATAAAAATACAAAGACGCCAGAAAATCAACGACAACTAAATAATAATTACACCGAAATAACTATAATTCAAACTTCCACTAACAATGTAAGTAAATCCTTACAAACAGGAGTTTCAGACAATGTAACTAGCAGTATAGATACACATACGGTTCCTTCTGTAACTAAGCCTTATAGTTTAGCATCCAGCGATAACGACAATGAAACTCATACAACTACGCAAAGTTCCGAAGATACAATATCATCACAAATATCTGAAACTATTACTACAATATCTCAAGAGACAAGTAAAGACTCTGTTGATACTTCTACAACACTTATGCGAACAGTCACGACAGAACTTATATCTGATGACACTATAACTAGTACTCCTGAAAGTATTTATTCTGAAACAACAGTAATTCCTTTGGTTACAGTAACTAATTCAGGAGAAACTCTTACGGATGAAGATATTTCATCAACTAGTGATGTATTAAAACAGACTACGGTAGGGCCTGATGAGATAAGCAATGACGTTACTACTCAATTATCAAAAACACAAACGGAAAAATTTAAAGATATTGAAACCACTACAACAACTACACCATTTGAAACAACCGTTTATGCTGAAGTAGGTACAACAAAAGAGGCAACTAATGTAACACAAAGTGGGCTGTCTAAAGAAGTAAAAGATATGACAATTCCAGAGAGCAACAAAGCGTTTGAAAAAGACTATTTGACATCTACAACAGAAACGTTTGTCAACACTGAAGCTTTAACTGAAAAAACTGATGATCATACGTTATCAATTACCGAAAAAGTAACTGTTCCACTAACAACTACACAGCAATATATTATCACAGAATCTATTACTTCAGCCAAAACTGATACTACTGTGACTGATGCCTCAGCAATTTTTGCTAAAGAAGATACATTTACCACATCAACGTCTATTCTAACAAATTCGGGAATGGAAGGTTCAACGACAACTTCACAAGACGGAACGATAAAAAGCACTGCAACAACACCTGAAATGTTTGATATAACGGACGTTGTTGCCAATAAAACAAAGGTAACAGAAGGTGATGCCATGTCTACAAAAGAACCAACGGAAAATATAGAAATGGTTACATCAAAGACGTTTGAAGAACTTACTTCAGCAACAAATAACATTGAAATGTCGACAGTAACAATTACAAACATTGATACCACAGAAGCTACAGAAAAATTCTTTGTAAATACGAATACATCAACAGAAAGTATGGAAATAACAAAAATGGTAACAGATGAAATAGCTGACAAGGTAAGTAATACGGTAATAATCACGACGGAAGATATGACAATAGCAACTGAAAGTACAAAAATATTTGATAATACTGAGGAAACAACATTTACCATGGAAGGTAAGACCACAGAAACATCAGAAACTACTGAAAAGTCTACAGTAACGTTAGTAAAGGATATTGAAATTAGTACTGTCGAAACAAATACTATGGAATATTTAACAACATCAACAGAAAGTAGCCACCAAACTCTGATAACATCAACTGAAAGGTATGATGGAATCGTTACAGCTACAACAAACACCATGAAAAGCATGTCAGAAAATACTGAAAAGTTTGCAGGAACTATTAGTCCTACCATTCATACTATAGAGGATGTAATGAAAATAACAGAAACTACAGAAATGTCTACACAAGTGACATTGGAAGAAAGGTCAGATATAACAGGTACTGGTACAATAAGTGCAGTGGATGGCAAGGCGATAACAACTGAAAAATCACAAATATCTACGGAAATACTACCAGAAAATACAGGAACAAATATGATGAATGATACGGCAATACCAATATATACTACTGAAAGACCGGAAACAGAAGAAGTGGATACAACTACAATTATCTTGGTGGAAGACATTAAAACAACAACAGAATCTATTCAGAAATCAACATTAATATCACAGTATGCAACTGATATTGATGAAACAAAAATGATTGAAGGTTTAACAACTGAGCTAGATAATTCTGGGAAGTATGTAACTACACCGGATATGATGTATACCTCCACAAATATAATCTTATCAAATACTAAAGATAGTATTACAACAACAGAAAGATCCGCAATAACTGAAGAGGATTTTGATAACATCACAGCTAACCTTACAACAGAAAACATTGCAACGGCAACAGAAAGTATAAATAGATCTACTAAAAATTTGATAGATATATTTAAAAATACAGATGTTATCACAAAAAAAACAATAGATGATTCAACAATTGAAACCGAAGCTTCTACTATAAAAGTGACGTCTATAAGTGATGAAATGAATCCAGTTATTACAAATTGGACGGAAAGTACTAACATAGCAAATACTGCAAAAGGATTAGTTACATCAGGGGAATGGTTATCAAGCACGGAAATTGACATATTACATACTACAGACAAAATTACAACTATGCCGTCAGAAATTCCTGTGACATCAGGGGAAACTTTAAACAATGATGTAGTTACCACAACAAATATAGAAAGTGCAACACAAGTCACAGGAAGTACTACAGTTTTTGATACTACATATACTGTAACAGGGATCGCAAAAGATACAGAGGCTAATAATGTCGTTACTAAAACCACAACGGAAATATTTGAAAACACAGACGTAAATATTGTATCAACTGAAAAAGAAGATTTGGGAACACATACAGTTTTTGAAAGTACAAGTGTGTCTACTAAAACTACAACACCTCTAATTAATCTTGTAGAACATGATATTTCTTCTACTACAAATGTATTATATACAACATCTGACGATGAAATTGGAGTAGATAAAACAAGTACGTATAACTCAGAAACATCAACAGAATATAATCTTAACACATTAACACACAATTTAGAAACAATTACTGAAAAAAATACTGTACTAGATGAAAAGTTGAATACCATAGATACTACCAACACTATTAAACATACTACTGCACCAACCCACACTTCGACTATTGTAAGCACAGATGTGGTTATATCAGAAACTGAACAAACAGACCTTGAAACTCAAACAACCTCAGCTACAACTTCAGGAATATTTAATACCTACTCAACAGAAACTGTGATTGACCGATTTACATTTAAAAATGAAAGTAATACAGATGTAATAGATACTACTTTATCTGAATCTGAAAACGACCTTGATTCGACAACCTCTGCTACTAGTAAACCAAGTGAAGTTACTTACGATAACACAGTATCAGAAACAATGACACATTTAGAGACAACTACAATTACTACATCTAGTGTAACTCAAAATAACGAAAGTGAAACGATTCCTGATAATACAGATACAACTGGAATACATTACGAATCTACTGTAGATAACTCAGTGACTGTATATCCCGAAACATTTACAACACGTGATGACCATCCAACAAGTATTGACGTTAGAACAACAACACTGTATGAACTAACTAGCCCTACTGAATCAGAACACACAGATTCCACTCAAAATATTCTTGATGGAAATATTACTGACACAACAATAAATTTCACCTCATCTGAACAAACGACTTCGTCCTCAATAGCTATTAATTCTACTGATATTAGTTCCGTGTCCACTGACACAACCTATATATCAAGTACAGAGAATATTAAAAAATCTACCATATCATCTTATTTAAGCACGTCAACAGATAACTTATCATCTCGAAGAAAAGACGTTGACATACCCGCCTGGACAGACTCAACTTCTATTACGGACATGACTTCGACGGACACAAGTACGCTCATGACAGAGACATCTACTAACCTTGAATGTAAAGTGAATTCACAATGCTCAACGGACAAGGGGTGCATAAACGGAGTATGCCAGAACCCATGCCTGGTGGAGCAGAGTCCATGTACAAAGAGTACTCCCTGTCAAGTGGTCAACCACGTCGCCGTGTGTATATGTGATCATGCCGCTGGGGAATCCTGCGTAAGAGGTATGCACCTAAGGTATTTTGTTTGCATACCCAAAAAATATATTTTCAATTAGATTTTTACAAGTTTTAATTGTGTTTATATTTTTTTAATGAAGGTGTTTTATCGGACAAATGAGTATGTAGATAAATGGTTTGATAAAAATAGTTAGGTGTAAATAATGAATTTTAAACATAATTTTAACATCCTTCTTAATGTAACATACTAACTAATTTAACATGTAACATACTAGAATCACCTGGGACAGCTAAAGCACCAGAACCTTGTCACTCGGATCGGGACTGTATAGAAACTGAAGCCTGTTTTATGGGTCTATGTGAAAACCCTTGCGAGTTTGACAATGTATGTGGTATTGGAGCAAAATGCCACCCAATAAAGCAGAGGCCAATGTGTTCATGTCCCGCCGGGCACGACGGAGATCCTGCTGTTAAATGTTCACCTAAAATATGTAAGCTATCTTACTAATTTCATTGACTTTGACAAATAGTTTATGTGCCCTTAATATTATTATTTTTATTAAATCTTAAATAGGCGCATTTTTCTATTTGTCATTTGTATAAATAATATTAATGTGGTATTAAAATATTAATTAATGTTAAAACACACTTACAGACTTAATTAATCAAATAGTTACTAAGATTCAGATATTATAATGGTAAAGGTAGCCATTATTCATCTATTAATTCAGTTGAATAAACTGTTTAATAAATTATTTTATACAGTATTAAAATACTCGTATATTAAAGTGAAGTAATGGTTTTTGTTCTTATGTATATTTTTTATTTTGCACGTCTTGTTTTGTATATTGTATAATACAAAGGTGTTTTGAATTTTACTCAGTTGGTTGCACTCGAAATGAAGATTGTCACTTGACTGAAGCTTGTATAAATAATGCATGTCAACACCCATGTGCTATACACAACCCATGCGCACCAAATGCGGTTTGTGTAAATACGAACCACGGATCAGACTGTAGCTGCACAGAAGGATATCAAGGAAATGGATACGTTGGATGTGTTCCAGGTAAGAATTGCAACTGGAATTTAATACAAGGTCTCTTACTAAACTCTTTGCTATATATACTCACAAAATGATCTTATTTTAGTCATGAGCTCGCACTCTGTTTGTCAATACAACGAAGATTGCCCTCCAGAGCTATTGTGTGACAGATTGAACAGAGTTTGTATTAGTCCTTGTGCTGGCAACGAATGCGGAAACAATGCTGAGTGTATACCAGTCAATCATCGCATGGAATGCAAATGTCACCCCGGCTTCACTGGCAACGCATATTTGGAATGTTATCAAAGTAAGAATATTTCCAATTTTACACAACATAAAACAAATACAGTGCAAATTCTAAACCAATTTAATACATTTCAGTACAAGGATGCAGATCGGATAATGAATGCGCTAATACAGAAGCTTGTATAAACGGGAAATGTGGATCGCCATGCCGATGTGGCTTGAACGCAGTTTGCGACGTAATTAACCATCGTGCTTCCTGTAAATGCCTCCCTGGTTACACTGGCAATCCAGTACTGGGTTGCGATCCTCCATTGAATCCTTGTATTCCAAACCCTTGCGGTACCAATGCGTTATGTGAAATTGATAACGGAAATCCTATCTGTTACTGTCCGAAAGGATTGACTGGAAATCCATTCAAAACTTGTAGTAAGTATCTATTCATTTAGCATTTTATGGTAGGTACTAGGAAGTTGAGTTTTAGTAAAAACAACACAACTCTTCTGTTTACAGTACCCGAAGGAAATGAATGTGAACCAAATCCGTGTGGACCATATTCAGGATGCAGATTAATAGACAATAAACCAGCTTGTTTCTGTTTACCTAATTACGAAGGAAATCCACCTCGACAGCAATGCAGATTACCAAGTAATCCTTGTAATCCATCTCCCTGTGGACCTAACACACAATGTACAGTATTGTCGAATGGATTTGCTAAATGCACTTGTTTGGAAGGTTATATTGAAAGTCCTAATACCATCAGAGGTTGTGTAGAGGCACGTAATCCTTGTGAACCAAATACTTGCGGCATTGGAGCAAGATGCGACCCCAATAGAATACCTGCTTGTTATTGCCCAGAGAATACAATAGGAAACCCATACAAATCTTGTAACCATGCATCTTATCTACCACCTGATGTCCTTTGCAAACCGGGTCCGTGTGGGCCTTATGCGGAATGCTACGTCAGTAGCAATACGGAAATGTGCTTCTGTAAAACAGGATATATTGGAGATCCTTATGTTGGGTGCCAACCTCAAAGAACACTTTGTGTCCCAAGTCCTTGTGGTCCCCAAGCAGTCTGTAACGTTGTCTACGATGGGAAAGCCGTATGTTCTTGTGCTGAAGGAACGACAGGAGATCCTTGGGGTCCAGATGGCTGTCATTCACGAGAATGCGAAGTTGACGACGAATGCGCATTCAACAAAGCTTGTATTGGGTATACTTGCCGCGACCCTTGCCCTGGAGCTTGCGGTTTAAATACAAGATGCCACGTGGAATCTCATCATCCTGTATGTGTTTGTGAAGAGGGATTAATTGGTAATCCACTCCTGTGCTGTTTGCCACCAGAAGATTCGAAAGCTATCAAACCATGTAACAAAGTCCAATGTGGTATCAATGCAATTTGTCAAGACGTAGGAGACAAAGCATTGTGCTCTTGTCCACCCAATTTCTTCGGGGATCCGACAATAGAATGTAAACCCGAATGCACAATGAACTCAGATTGCCCAACTAATGAAGCCTGTATCAATCAAAAGTGCATAGATCCTTGTACATTCCAAAATATATGCGGAATCAACGCTGAATGTGTATGTTCGGATCACACCGTGTCGTGTTTATGCCGAGATGGATATATAGGAGATCCTTTGATTCAGTGCATCTATAGACGTAAGTAATACTTATTACATTTTTATCATGTTAAAACTATGTAAAGAAGCATTTACAATTATCATTTTTTACTTGCTATTATAATTATGAGACAATTTTACTTATGTTTCAGCAATAATAATCGCTCCAGATAACACGACTATCCAACCATGTTCTCCAAACCCTTGCGATCAAAATTCTCCTTGTGATACATACGGAAACCAATTTGCAATTTGCGATTCATGCGTTGGACCAAATGCGGCAAATAATCCAGCATGTAGACCAGAATGCGTGTTGAATTCTGATTGTGCTTTCAACAAAGCCTGCTTAAGAAACAGATGCGTGGATCCTTGTCCTGGTTCTTGTGGCGTCAACGCTGAATGTACAGTTTATCATCATGATCCAATATGTCGCTGTATAAATGAATTTGAAGGAAATCCCTACGTACACTGCAAGCCTACTACGAAACGTAAATATCCAAATTCAATTTGAATCTTTTTACAAACTGAACTTTATATATCTAAATAAGTTACTCATCATTATTTTTTTGTTTTGTTACAGCAATCGCTCATGAAACTTGTGATAATGTGCAGTGCGGAGCTAACGCAATATGTAGAGATTTAAATGGTGCTCTCACCTGTCAGTGCTTACCGGAATTTTACGGCAATCCTTTCATCGCTTGCCGACCGGAGTGCGTGGTTAACAGCGATTGTTCACCAAATTTGGCATGTTTGAATAATAGATGTGAAAATCCCTGCAATGGCGTATGTGGCCTTGGAGCGCAATGTGAAACAGTTAATCATCACGCAGTATGCTATTGTCCACCTGGTCAGGCTGGTGATCCTTACATAAGATGTCAGCCAACTCCTATAGCACCTCCCGCCCTATCAGTTTGTGATCCATCACCTTGTGGTCCGTATAGTCGTTGTCTAGTATCATCACCAACCGGTTTTGCTGTGTGTTCCTGCTTGCCGGGTTACAAGGGTGTTGCGCCAATGTGCCAACCAGAATGCGTCAGTAATTCTGATTGCTTACAAACAGAGACGTGTATAAATCAGAAATGTGCTAACCCATGTCAAGGCAGTTGCGGAGTTGGCGCCGAATGTATAGTAGTAAATCACAATCCAATATGTAGCTGTGGCCCCGGAAAATCAGGAGATCCATTTGTAGCATGCGCAGTAGTAATCGATAATATACCAAAAGATAAAAATCCATGCACTCCTTCACCATGCGGACCTAACTCAGTGTGTGAAATAAAATCAAATCATCCAGTATGTTCTTGTCAACCAAATTACTCTGGTACACCACCATACTGCCGACCAGAATGTGTTATCAGTCAAGAATGTCCATCAAACCGCGCTTGTATAAATGAAAAATGCATAGATCCGTGTATTGGAGCATGTGGGAATAACGCTAAATGTGATGTAGTCAATCATACGCCCTTATGCAGCTGCCTAGATGGACACAAAGGAGATGCATTTATTGGATGCGTGGCAATAGCGAAAGACGAATCTCCAACACCCTGCAATCCTTCACCTTGCGGTGATAATACAGTTTGCACAGTAGTAAACAATGTAGCTCGTTGCTCATGTATACCGCCGAATATTGGAAATCCTTATGCAGGTGGATGTCGACCAGAATGCAGTATTAACTCGGATTGCCCTAACCACTTGGCTTGCTTGTCAAACCATTGTAGAGATCCGTGCAGAGACCTATGTGGTGTGAACGCTGAATGTGCCGTCACAAATCATGTTCCAGTTTGTACTTGCTTCAAAGGTTATGAAGGAGATCCATTTTCATCTTGTCGTCCACTCCAATACAGACCACGTACGTGTAACATTATCACAATTAAATTTATTTTTTATTTCAAAATTATTTCTGTTGTATCTTAATAAGCATTATTCAAACTACCTCTATATTTTTTTTATCAGCGACACCATTGAACCCATGCGATCCATCGCCTTGTGGACCAAACAGTGAATGCAACGTGGTGAGCAATCGCGCAGCCTGTTCCTGTCGCCCAGGGTACCTCGGCGCGCCCCCCACATGCCGACCTGAATGCGCTGTAAACTCCGACTGCCCAGCGAACAGAGCCTGTATAAACCTTAAATGTAGAGACCCATGCATCAACAGCTGTGGACTTGATGCACGTTGCCATGTCGTTGGCCACAATCCCATTTGCACATGTCCAGAAAATCTACCTGAAGGTGATCCATTCATCAGATGCTTCAGAAAGAGTAAGTAACTTTTCGACATACAAAATACTGTATTGCACAAAGGACCACACATACAACCCAAAAACAACAAAACAGATAATACAAAACGCGGCGTATGCGGCCTTATTTATAAGGATAGCATTTTCTTCTAGGTAAACTTTGGATAATAGAATATACTGTAAATAATAACGTAGCGGGGCGGACAGTGCAAAATAATAAAATAAATACACACACCTACATTCTTAAATATTTAAATCAATACATTAATCAATACAATCAATACATTAAATAGGTATTATTATATACATTATCAGCTCGTCCACCAGTAATGTATACATGTTTAAGTTTTTTGATAAATAAACATATTCTATTCTATTATTATGCAAGAGATAGATAAAAGCCGGCCTCGAGGTTAGGTAAGCGGATCCCGTGAAAAACAGGATAACGCTGGGGAGATGATGAGAACTCAGCACTAATTTACATAATTGGTTTAGTAGTTAACTTTACCTCTTGATAATATTAGTGCGATAGATGATTAAGGTAGATCTATTCCCAGTATAGGCGTACTCTATCACAACTATTTATAATTTTCCTAACAGGTGTTGCGCCACCAGCGCCGGTGCCTGACAGATGCCTGCCTTCACCATGTGGTCCCCATTCGACGTGCCGCACTGAAAACGGCCGCGCCGTATGTGCTTGCGAGCCAGGCACGTTAGGTGCCCCACCTACTTGTCGGCCCCAGTGCGTCATCAATCAAGATTGTCCACTTGCTTTAGCATGTCTAGCTGGTACCTGCGTCAATCCTTGCGTTGGGTCCTGTGGGTTCAACGCCCGCTGCAATGTCCAAAATCATCAGCCCATATGTTCCTGCGACGAAGGCTACTCTGGTGATCCCTTCGCCGGTTGCAGTCGAGTCGAAATCGAAGGTAAGATTTTAAAAAGTTTATGTATCACTGTATTAAGCATGTTAATTATTTAAATATTGTGCATGTCTTGTTATGTGTAGTTATAGCATGTTGTACATCATCAAATTTTCAGCTCCTAAAGACGTACCTCAACATCCATGTAGTCCATCACCTTGCGGACCTAATGCTATATGCAGAGAAAGAAACGGCGCGGGTTCGTGTACATGTGTAGATGATTTCCATGGGGATCCATACCTAGGCTGCCGTCCAGAATGTGTCATGAACACTGACTGTCCTATAGACAGATCCTGTTTCAATAACAAATGTATGGACCCTTGTCCTGGCATTTGTGGACAGAATGCGGAATGTAGAGTTACAAACCATGCACCATCATGTTACTGCTTGCCTGGATATAGAGGAAACCCTCTGCATGCTTGCACTCCTGTTCTGAGTAAGATCTTCTTTCTTCACTTTCCTTTATATTGTTCTTACTTTTTTCATATTCTATATCTCTTTTCTTTTTCTCTTATATTATTTTAGCATTACCGGAACCTGTGGATCCATGCCACCCTTCACCTTGTGGACCTTACAGTAATTGTCGTACTTATAATGGTCATGCCGTATGTACATGTCTCGACTTATGTGTTGGATCGCCACCAAATTGCCGGCCTGAGTGTATTGTTAGTTCTGACTGTCGACCTGATAAAGCATGTATAAATCAAAAATGTAAAGATCCATGTCCGGGTATGTGTGGTATTAACGCTCAATGCCAAGTAGTAAATCACAACCCTATATGCAGTTGTGTGAGTGGATACAGTGGTGATCCTTTCGTAAGATGTTTCATTGAAGAAAGTAAGTGAATTTAATATTTTCATATACGATTTTGAGATAATCTGATGAAAAATGAAATATTCTCAATATGCTCTTTTTTCTCACAGGGCCAATACCAATACCAATCGATGTTTGTATGCCAAATCCCTGTGGTCCAAATTCACAGTGTAGAGAAATTAACGGTGTACCCGTATGTTCCTGCCTAAACAACTATGTGGGTAGACCTCCTAATTGTAGGCCTGAATGCGTCATAGATGTTGAATGTCCAGGAAACCTGGCTTGCATATCTGAGAGATGTAGTGACCCGTGCCCAGGTTCATGCGGATTTCACGCCACGTGTACTGTCGTAAAACATGTTCCGATTTGTACATGTGATCAGGGTTATACTGGAGATCCCTTCTCGGGATGTTCGTATATTTTATGTAAGTGTGTCAAGTAAATAATAGTATAATTGTCATTTATTCGCCAGTTAGAGTACTATTTAATACATCATTTTTCGTTGTAGCAATCGAACCACAAGTAGAGAACCCATGTTCAAGATCACCCTGTGGGGCAAATGCAATATGTAAAGAGAGACATGGAGCTGGTTCATGTTCATGTCTGCCAGATTACTATGGCGATCCATACATCGAATGCCGACCAGAATGTGTACTAAATTCTGACTGTCCAAGAGATAGGGCTTGTATCAACAATAAATGCAAAGATCCTTGTCCTGGAGTCTGCGGAATGAACGCTGAATGCCGCGTACACAATCATGCTCCGTCTTGTGCGTGTCTGTCAGGTTACGAGGGCAATCCATTTACGTCGTGCTACATAAGTATGTTCAAGTACAATTATACAATAGACTACATTTAAATACGCCTACCGCAAATTCTTAACAATGATTGTGATTTTAGGTGCTATTGAAACGGTAGATCCGTGTCTGCCTTCTCCCTGCGGACCTTACAGTTTATGTCGTATTTCAAACGGACACGCAATATGCTCATGCCAAGAGGAATATTTTGGATCACCTCCATTCTGTCGACCTGAGTGCATGGTCAGCAGTGAGTGTATGCCTAACAAAGCGTGCATCAATCAAAAATGTGTTGATCCATGTATAGGGGCGTGTGGTAATAACGCCAAGTGTACTGTGGTCAATCACAACGCATTGTGCAGCTGTCCGATTAACTACGTCGGTGATCCATTTGTTCATTGCGCAATAGAAAAACGTGAGTTTTATTAAATTACAAAAATAACCAAAAAGTCCATAAAATAAATTACAAAACTAAATAACTAATAATTAAAAAAATAACGAATTTAGGTATTATATTAATTAATTTAGATGTTTTGATTATAAATATGTAACCAAAACTTACCAACTAATACAGGTAAAAAAAACTAATAAAGCTTTTAAAAACGAACAAAGCGAAAGTTTTAGTGGAGATATATCAATTTACAATATTGTTAATATTTTAGGTCCAGAACCAAAACCTTCTGGAAATCCATGCATACCGTCTCCATGCGGTCCCAACTCACAATGTCGAGTGGTAGGGGAAACACCTGCATGCTCTTGTCAACCGGGCTATATAGGGCGAGCGCCAAATTGTCGCCCAGAATGTATATACGATGAGGAATGTCCAAGTAATCTAGCATGTATTAGAGAAAAATGTGCAAACCCATGTGAAGGCTCTTGTGGCTCGAACGCAGAATGTGTCGTTATTAATCACAAAGCCATTTGTCATTGCCGTGAAAGTTATACCGGCGATCCTTTTAGAGGCTGCTACTTCATTGGTAAGTCTGGTATGCATTATAATAAAAAATAACATATTAAGTCAAATACATGAAGTAATAATAATAAAATTAATGTATTCAGTCACAGTGCCAAGTGAAGACGAAACGAACCCATGCAACCCGTCACCCTGCGGACCGAATGCCTTATGCACAGAAAGAAATTCAGCGGGAGCGTGTACTTGCCAACCAGGATATTTCGGAGATCCTTATTTAGGCTGTCGTCCCGAGTGCGTGACCAACAATGATTGTCCAACAGACAAAGCTTGCTCAAACAACAAATGTGTCGATCCTTGTCTTGGAGCATGTGGAATTAATGCTTACTGTACTGTAGGACACCATACTCCGGTATGCCTGTGTGTCGAAGGTTACGAAGGAAACCCAGTAGTATCATGTCATCCTGAAAGGAAACGTTAGTAGTTTTTATTTAATAAAAGACATCTATTATTTTTCTTTTATTATTATTGAGAAGGTTGAGCAGTTCTATTAACATAATATTTAAACTTTTAGCACCGCTGGCGGAATTAAATCCATGTATGCCGTCACCATGTGGATCATATAGTATTTGTAAAGTAGTAGACGGTCACGGAGTATGTTCTTGTCAAGAAGGATACGTTGGGTCCCCACCAACATGCAGACCGGAGTGCGTAACCAGCACTGATTGTCCTCAACACCAAGCGTGTATACAACAAAAGTGTAAAGACCCATGTCCAGGAACGTGCGGCGTCAACGCTAAGTGCCAAGCAATTAACCATAATCCTATTTGCACTTGCAAAGCAGGGTTTACTGGTGATCCATTCGTATTTTGCCAATTAGAACAAAGTAAGAAACTTTCTAAGAAAATAAAATGTTCAAACAATAAAATGAAAATGTTTATTAATTCAGTTGAACCTAATATATTTATGACATCACATTTACTTTTGCATGAATCTTAAACATCTTGTTTTTCTTGTACTTTAATACTTTTCTTTCAATATTATCTTTTTCATGATCTTGTGCTTGATTATTCTTATTCTACTGTTCTTTTCTTTCTTAGAACCTATCTATGAGGGGCCTAAAGGAAATCCATGCATACCGTCGCCGTGTGGTCCATATTCTCAGTGTAAAGTAGTCGGTGAAGCGCCTGCATGTTCATGCTTACCGAATTACATCGGTGTTGCACCAAACTGTAGACCTGAATGCTCTATCAACGCAGAGTGTCCGGGTAATCTTGCATGCCAAAATGAAAGATGCGTAGATCCATGTCCGGGTTCCTGTGGTTTCAATGCAGAATGTTCTGTAGCAAATCATGTAGCGCTATGTAATTGTATTCTGGGATACACAGGTGATCCATTCGGTGGATGTTCCAGAATTGAATGTAAGTTTCTAGTCATATAATGGCACCAATTGCGTTTTACTGTAGTTTAGAGTTAAATTTTCTTTCGTAATTTCTTTTCACAGATACTACAGAGCCACCGCCAAATCCATGCAATCCATCGCCGTGTGGCGCGAATGCGCTTTGTAAAGAAAGAAATGGCGTCGGGTCTTGCTCTTGTTTGCCAGAATACTTTGGAGACCCGTATACCGGATGTCGTCCGGAATGCGTTTCTAACTCAGATTGTGATCGCAATAAAGCATGCTCGAACAATAAGTGCAAAGACCCGTGCCCGGGAACATGTGGTATTAATGCTGAATGTAGAACTGTAAACCATTCTCCAACCTGCACTTGTGTTTCGGGATACACTGGCAACCCACTGGTTAGATGTGAAATAGAAAGTGAGTTTACTTTTGAAATGCAGTTTTCAGTTAGTTTGATATTGCAAACGCAAATAAGTATTAATTGTAATATTTTTTCACAGTTATTCAAGATAAAAACCCTGAACCCCAGGATCCGTGTAGACCATCACCTTGTGGACCTAACAGTCTTTGCCGTGTTGTAAATGGACATAGTGTTTGCACTTGTGAAAACACCTACATAGGCACTCCGCCGTCTTGCCGACCCGAATGTATTGTCAGCTCGGAATGTCCACAAGACAAAGCTTGTGTGAACAAAAAATGTATAGATCCCTGCCCGAACACATGTGGTCTAAACGCCCGTTGTCAAGTAGTTACTCACAATCCCATCTGCAGCTGCACACCTGGTTTTACAGGAGATCCATTCACCAAATGTACTCTAGAAGAAAGTAAGTAGCAGGGCTTAACGTCTGCTTTAGTCATGTCTTTGTGATGTTCTAGAATAATTATAATGCTGTAATCAATTTTCAGTAACGGTTCCCGTTGACCCTTGTGTACCATCGCCTTGCGGACCATATTCAGAATGCCGAGTTATTGGAAACCAAGCGGCTTGTTCTTGCTTGCCAAACTACATTGGAAGAGTACCAAATTGCAGGCCAGAATGTACAATCGATGCTGAATGCCCAAGCAACACAGCCTGTGACAATGAACGTTGTAAAGATCCATGCCAGGGAGCATGTGGAATAAATGCTCTCTGTGTAACTGTGAATCACAGACCTATTTGTAGTTGCCAGCAAGGTTTCACCGGTGATGCTTCGCGAAACTGTGTTCAAATTGTCATGTCATGTAAGTATAATATTTTATGGCATATTGTTTTTTAGTTCATACATAAACTCACACCCGTAATCCCTAATAGGGAGGGCAGAGCCACAAGTAATCAAAACGATACGAAGTCCTAAGATGGATATTCTGTCAGTAATTCTTCATATATATATATATATATATTTTAATTACAGCTACCGAAGTAACACCAACATCGAGTCCCTGTACACCTTCACCTTGTGGTCCTAATGCTGAATGCAGAGAATACAACGGAGCTGGAGCATGCGCCTGTTCAGAAGGTTTTGAAGGAGACCCATACAGCCCGCAAGGATGCCGCAGAGAATGCGAAGTCAATGATGACTGTGCTCCTAACCTGGCTTGTACTCGGTTTAAATGTATCGATCCGTGTCCGAGAACTTGTGGACAAATGGCTCAATGTACTGTCGAAAATCATGTTCCCATTTGTAGCTGCCCTCGCGGTTATTCTGGAGATCCATTCTTCCAGTGTAAAGAAATTGATATAGAGCGTAAGTATCTCTGGAACAAAATACTTTATAACGACTGCATTCAGTAAACTCCGCGTTTATCTAGACGTAATAAATGTTAATATGTTTTGCAGCTCCTGCACCAAGGAATCCTTGTGAACCTACACCTTGTGGGCCAAACAGTCAATGCAGACAAGTTAATTTGCAAGCAGTTTGCTCTTGTCTTCCAAATTACGTAGGATCGCCCCCATCATGCAGGCCACAATGTGTAGTAAATAGTGAATGTGACACGTCTAAGGCATGTATAAACCAAAAATGTGATGACCCGTGCCCCAACACATGTGGACTGAGAGCGCACTGCTTAGTGAAGAACCACAACCCAATTTGTACCTGTCCAGCTGGCATGACCGGCGATCCTTTCACACAGTGTTATCGTAAGTAACGAATGCAATTGATTCAAATTATTTTTGTTTAATGTTTATGTATGTTTAAAGGATAAATAATGTACTTGTGTATTTTTACAGCTATTCCCG
Organism: Pectinophora gossypiella; assembly: GCF_024362695.1. Taxonomy (NCBI): domain Eukaryota; kingdom Metazoa; phylum Arthropoda; class Insecta; order Lepidoptera; family Gelechiidae; genus Pectinophora; species Pectinophora gossypiella. The sequence goes on from NC_065409.1 coordinate 9,309,758, forward strand.
CGACAACAGAGCGCCCACCATCGTGTACACCGTCACCGTGTGGTCCACATTCTCGTTGCCAACTTCTTGCTAGCGGACCAGCTTGTTCTTGTCTTCCTGGTTTCGTAGGATCACCGCCATCTTGTAGGCCTGAATGTACAATCAACTCCGAATGCCCAGCGTCTTTAGCATGTGTAAGACAGAAATGTGACGACCCATGTCCGGGGTCCTGCGGCGTCGATGCAAATTGTCATGTATTAAATCACGTTGCTGTATGTGTCTGTAATGAAGGTTTCACGGGTGATCCATTCTCGAGGTGCATTCAAATACTAGAAGGTACGTTTTATAATTACTCACTTTAAATACTGATTAAGTTTGTTTGAGGATTGTTTAAGAAGAAGAGACTGAATAATCTTCTTTGGCTACAATTTATATAAGTAATTTCGTCTTTTTTTTCAGCACCGACAACCCCACTGCCATCAGACCCATGCAATCCAAGTCCGTGTGGACCAAATGCTCAATGTGATAATGGATTCTGTACATGTTTGCCAGACTATAGCGGAAATCCTTACGAATCCTGCAGGCCTGAATGTACTGGAAGTCAAGAGTGCCCTAGAGATAAAGCATGCTTCAGAAACAAATGCCGCAACCCATGTCCTGGTGTTTGTGGACAAAATGCTAAATGTGACGTAATAAACCACATTCCTTCGTGCTCTTGTATATCAGATTACACTGGTAATCCATTCACGCAATGCCATCCAATGGAACACAGGCAGTCGCCACCTACAAGAGAGCCTTGCAGTCCATCACCTTGTGGCCCCAATAGTATCTGCAGAACTACCGATAATACTGCAGTGTGCGCGTGTATAGAAGGATTCCAAGGTGCTCCACCAGCTTGCAGGCCAGAATGTGTCGTCAGTTCAGAATGTCCATCTACTAAAGCTTGCGTCAATCAAAAGTGCATCAACCCTTGCATTAACGCATGTGGAGTATCTGCTCGTTGTGAAGTTATCAACCATAGCCCCATCTGTAGTTGCAATCCAGGACAAACTGGGGATCCGTTCAAGAGTTGTTATGATATTGTGACTCCTCCAGAACCAATTGATGCCTGTAATCCTTCACCATGTGGTCCCAATGCAGTATGTTTAGAAAGAAATGGAAAAGCCAATTGCAGATGTGTCGATAATTATGTCGGTCAGCCTCCTAATTGCAGACCCGAATGCGTTATCAATCCAGATTGTCCTTCAAACCAAGCGTGTGTTAGAAATAAATGTATTGATCCATGCCCTGGTTCATGTGGAGTAAATGCAGAATGTATCATCGTCAGCCACACTGTATCATGTACCTGCAGGGAAAAGTATACGGGAAATCCTTTCTTACAATGTGTGCCTCAAGAAGGTAAATATCACTTATTTGTATTATTTTATTGATGTAACTAAACATAAGAATAATACATAACAATTTATCGCGTTAACACGCTCTTTTGGGTCTGTTTTGGATAGTGGTGTAAATTAGCTATAAGAACTTGTAATAATATTAATAAAATAAATAAATAAATAAATAATGGAGGTTCATACAACAATATTTTAATTTTCAGATACGGAAGTTCCTCTATCACCATGTGATCCGTCACCATGTGGTGCAAACGCTATATGTAGTCAGCGAGACGGCGCAGGATCGTGTTCATGCTTAGAAGGATATCAAGGAAATCCATACGAAGGTTGCCGTCCTGAGTGTGTTTTGAGTTCTGATTGCTCTGCTGATAAGGCATGCATCAGAAATAAATGTGCAGATCCCTGCCCAGGAATATGTGGCACTTATGCAGAATGCACTGTCATAAATCATGTTCCGTCCTGTGCATGTGTAAAGGGATATACAGGAAATCCATTCGTTCAATGCAGTAGGGCGGAACCCCCAACAGATATTCGACCTTGCCAACCATCTCCATGTGGACCAAATAGTATTTGCAGAGAAAATGGAGGACTAGCTTCATGTGAATGCCTCCCTGATTATAGAGGTGCTCCGCCAGATTGTCGCCCAGAATGTACTGTCAGCAACGAATGTCCGCCAGACCGCGCTTGCCATAGATTAAGATGTGCTGATCCCTGCAGCGGAACTTGTGGCATAGGCGCTCACTGCCAGGTCATCAATCACAGTCCATTATGTAGCTGTCCAGCAGGAACAAGTGGTGATCCGTTCACACGATGCCTTGAAATTCAAATTCAATACGAACAACCAGATAGACCACCACAACCTTGCCAGCCAAACCCTTGCGGACCTTACAGTGAATGTCGCGCAATTAATGGCAACCCTTCGTGTTCCTGTCTTCAAGGTTACGTAGGTTCTCCACCTGGATGTCATCCGGAATGTCTTGTAAACACTGATTGTCCATCACATCAAGCTTGTATCGCTGAAAAATGCAGAAATCCTTGTGAAGGGTCGTGTGGTTTCAGAGCAGAATGTCGTGTACATGATCATATACCGATCTGCAGCTGCCCATCTGGTCTGTCTGGAGATCCTTTTATTCAGTGCGTAGAAGCAGTTGGTAAGTAAAGTTTATATACTCTTAATATAACATAATAACTCTGACGACAATATTGGATTGTAGATAATGATTGATTTATGTATTATTTACAGTGACACCAACACCCTCACCAGATCCTTGCAATCCATCGCCCTGTGGTAGCAACGCCATCTGTGACTCAGGCGCATGCTCATGCGCAGCCGGCTACTTCGGTGATCCTTACAGCGGCTGTCGTTTGGAATGTAGTACAAACGGCGAATGTGCGCCAACTAAGGCTTGTCAAGGAGGAAGATGTATCGATCCTTGTCCTGGAGCTTGTGGGACTAGCGCAACATGTTCTGTCAATAACCATATCCCATCATGCACTTGTGCGCCGGGTTCAACCGGTGACCCCTTCTCATTCTGTACAAAGATTAAAGAAATCGGTAAATACCAATTTAACACGTATTAATATTTTACATGTTCATTGTCAGTAACCAACAGTAATTAATACATGCCTTTTTAACCTGCAGATGTTCCTGCAGTGTCTCCTTGCTCGCCATCACCATGTGGCCCGTATAGTGAATGCACAGTAAGCCCCAATGGCGCTGCCGCTTGTTCATGTCGATCGGGACACATCGGATCTCCGCCATCTTGTCGGCCAGAGTGTCTCGTGAGCTCAGAGTGCAAGTTACAATTGGCTTGCATCGATCGCAGATGCCGTGACCCTTGTGAAGGTGCTTGCGGTCGAGGCGCACGATGTCAAGTTATCGCACATTCACCAATATGTACTTGTAATGACGGCTTCACTGGAGATCCATTTACTTTCTGCTATCCGAAACCAGGTAACAACATTTATATATTATGTCAATTGCACCTGAAATTAAGAACTTAAAAATAATCTTTATACTAATATCACTTTTATCTATATCAACAGCGGCTCCACCTGAACCCACTGATCCTTGCCAGCCATCACCATGTGGACCGAATTCAATTTGTATAAAATCGGGAGAAACACCAGCGTGTAGTTGTCAGCCTGGATTCATTGGAGCTCCTCCAAATTGTCGACCAGAATGTACCATCAGCGCCGAATGCCCAGCGGCATTAGCTTGTGTTTCACTGCGATGCACAGATCCTTGCATACAAGCTTGTGGTCCACGTGCAATTTGTTCAGCAGTTGACCATCGTGCGACATGTGCATGTGAACCAGGCCTAGAAGGCGATCCATTCCAGGGTTGCTCTCAACCTAAAGGTAAGAATATATATCTGCTGCACAACGTACAAATAATATTGATATTTCACAGTTTCAAATATAAATGAACGAAAAAAGTTGATAATAGTAACAGAACATAAATAGCCTTCCCTCAATCAACTGGAGGGGGTATGGAGCATTCTCCACCTCGTTACTCCATTGCGGGTTAGTGGTGTTTTTATACGGCTAATAGCCGGGACCAACGGCTAAAAAAAAAACCTATAGAATTTATAAATAAATGACTAGAATAAATGGAAACGCAAAGAAAAGGTTATAGATTTGATGATAAAAGCATTTAACCCTCTGCTTTGCAAAGCGTGATAATTAAGGCTATAAGACGTGCTTATTGTAAAAAAAAGATGAGTCACGCCTCACACGGTTTACTAATGTCTACAATGAATTGTGCCGCAAAAGTGCTAGTACTTGGAGACTGAGTGATGACCATGCCCATCGCTTGGTTTAGAGGTGTTAGCGCAGATACGGTATTAATTCATATAAGCTTTAAACATAAGCCTTCGGACAAGGACGGTGAAGTATAATTATTTAATCGTTTAGATTTTGAAGTGCTTCCAGAAGGGCCGTAACATCTTTGATATAATCCATGTGAAATTAATGCCTATGCTTGAGACCGGAGCACGCGGAGATAACCTAGCACTTACAGTAAGCTTGTGCCGTCCGCCGTGACGGACGCTTTTGGACGGTGCGCTAGACAGTGACGCTGTCGCCGGATTAAGAAGGTCACTAAACGACGCCGAACCCAGCAAGCTTCGACTAACGCTTCGGACCAAGTAAGTGCTTCTACGGTGACAGATTTGTGATTGGGTAAGTTTTTATTATTTTATTTAAAATATTTTTCAGTTTCTCCAAAACTCGAGTACTTAAACCCATGTGAACCTTCGCCTTGTGGGGCGAATGCCGACTGTAAAGTACAAGGAAATGCTGGCTCTTGCACCTGCCTGCCTGACTATTTTGGAGACCCATATCGTGGCTGCAGGCCAGAGTGTTTAGCCGATTCGGATTGTCCATTGACTTTAGCCTGTAATAAGAACAAGTGCATAGATCCCTGTCCAGGAGTATGTGGATATAACGCAGATTGTTACGTTACAAACCATAAACCGGCGTGTAATTGTAGAATTGGATACACCGGAAATCCAATGTCTATATGTTCTATTATACGTGGTAAGCTATTGTAGTATTTAACTTATATTATATTTTGTACAAGTACATCTAATAATTTGGCATTACTTTTCAGAAAATGACGTTTCAGTTATAAACGTTTGCAATCCATCGCCTTGTGGTATCAATGCAATTTGCAAAGAAGTAAATGGTCAACCAGTGTGTTCATGTTTATCAAATTTCATCGGAACACCGCCTAATTGCAGACCTGAATGTGTTGTTAATTCTGAGTGCAAACCAAATAGAGCGTGTGTTAATCAGAGATGTGTAAATCCTTGTCCAAAACCATGCGGTCAGAACACTGAATGTAAAGTCATCAATCACAGCCCGGTTTGTTCGTGTAGACCTGGTTACTCAGGAAATCCTTTCACCGTGTGCAGTTTAGTGTTACGTAAGTTAAATTGTATTAGTATTGTTTGTCCCAGCATTAGTATTGTTACTATATTTTTTACTTTCTATTACATAATATTCTATCTACATAAGTATCATGTTCTCAATATTAAATGATATTTCAACAGAAACTTTACCAAGCGTTGCAGCACCATCAGACCCATGTATGCCTTCACCGTGTGGACTTTATGCAGAATGTCGTAATAATAACGGATTGGCATCCTGTTCCTGTTTACCATCTTATATTGGATCACCGCCATATTGTAAACCTGAATGTGTTGTACATTCTGATTGCCCCAGCAATCGAGCGTGTGTTTCGGAAAAATGTAGAGACCCCTGTGAGGGCTCATGTGGTATATACGCACAATGTTTTGTGAACAACCACGTGCCAGTTTGCTTGTGTCCAGATGGATTCACTGGTGACCCATTCAGACAGTGTATATCAAAACCTATAGAAGGTGCGTCTTTCATAAAATATTATTTCTAAGCATAAAACATTACGGCTCTGTGGAACGTGTTGTAATATTTTTCTTTATTTGCTTTTAGATACAACTGTAGCCATTCCAAGTGATCCATGCAGGCCTAGTCCCTGTGGACCGAATACAATATGTAATAACGGCATTTGTTCCTGTATAGAGGATTATCATGGAGATCCTAACTTAGGATGTCGTCCCGAATGTGTTTATAATACAGACTGTCCTCTTGACAAAGGTTGTCAACGCAACAAATGCGTTAATCCTTGCATCAACACCTGCGGAATAAACGCCATCTGCGATGTTATGAATCACATTCCAATGTGCACGTGCCCGAAGGGTATGAGCGGTAATGCATTTGTGGAGTGTCGCCCCGCAGCAGGTATATATATTTTTTCATAATATGATTGAGTCACGTCAGGGGCCTTTGGCGGCTCAATAATAACCCTGACACCAGGGTTGATGAGGTTGGTTATCCACCTCACAACCCACACGATAGGGGGAGAATTGTGATAATATATTCATGCAAACATTTACTTTATACCCACATTTCTATTTCAGTGGTACAAACAAATCCTTGTAACCCGTCTCCGTGTGGACCAAACAGCCAGTGTCGACAATCAAACGGGCAAGCAGTATGCTCATGCGTGCCAGGCTATCGCGGCAGTCCACCCACGTGTCGACCAGAATGTGTGGTCAGCCTCGAGTGTCCGCTGAGAGAGGCATGTAACAACCAAAAATGTGTTAATCCATGCATAGGAGCTTGTGGTGTCGCAGCTGTTTGTGACGTAATCAACCATAACCCAATCTGCACATGTCCACCATCGTTCACCGGAGACCCATTCGTTAGATGCTCTATTATAGGTAATGTATCAAAAAATGAATAAAAATTCAGCAGCTCACCTATTGTGAGCAGGTATTGTATTTAATAACAATTTCGTATCATTTCAGTTGCTGAACCGCCACAGGTTAACCCTTGTGAACCGTCACCTTGTGGACCGCATTCAACATGCAAAGTTAATGGTGAAACACCTATTTGTGCTTGTTTACCAACCTATAAGGGTTCTCCTCCAAACTGCCGACCGGAATGCATCAGCAATAGTGAATGTGATTACAATTTGGCCTGCAAAAATAACAAATGCTCTGACCCTTGCATAGGAGCTTGTGGATCTAACGCAGAATGCAGAGTGGTCAGTCATGTTCCTATGTGCCTTTGTCAAATTGGGTACACTGGAGATCCATTTTCATACTGTAGTCCACAGCCCCTAATGGAGCCAAATGAAATATTGACACCTTGTAATCCAAGTCCCTGCGGATCAAATGCCATATGCCGAGAACAAAAGGGCGTTGGCTCGTGTACGTGTCTGGAAGGATATTCAGGAAATCCATATGAAGGTTGCAGACCTGAGTGTATCGTCAATTCTGATTGTCCCTTGAACAGAGCTTGTTCTAGAATGAAATGTATTGACCCATGTCCCGGCACTTGCGGGTCGAACGCTTTATGCCAAGTTAATAATCACATGCCGACATGTTTGTGCCAGCCAGGTTATACAGGAAATCCATTCAGCTACTGTACCATCATGCAAGAACGTAAGTGCTTACTCTATTCTTTTGAATATGTATGTAATAACGATTACCATTAAGGTAAATATTAAATGTTAATTATTAAATGTCGTTTTAGCTGTAGTTGCGGAAAGCAATCCATGCAGTCCTTCGCCGTGTGGACCAAACAGTCAATGCAAAGAAATGAATCAACAAGCAATTTGTTCATGTTTACCTTCATTCAACGGTTCGCCTCCGAACTGCCGACCTGAATGTGTTGTAAGCTCGGAGTGTTCTTCAAACCTGGCATGTGTGAATCAAAAGTGCGTCAATCCGTGCATTGGAAGTTGCGGTCAAAATGCCAATTGCAATGTCATTAACCACAGTCCAATATGTGTATGCAAACAAGGCTTGACGGGAAATCCATTTACAAGATGTTATCCCATAAAAAGTAAGTATTTGCTGCAAATACCTAATTAAATGATTTCATGTATACAACAAACCTACAGTGATATAATTTTGTTACAGTATCGCAACCTCCGACTAATATACCAGTGAATCCTTGTTTGCCATCACCTTGTGGCCTATATGCTGAGTGCAATAATATCGGAAGTGCACCGACTTGTGCTTGCCAACCCGGATACATGGGAAGTCCACCGAACTGCAGACCAGAGTGTACAATTAATTCAGAGTGTCCTAGCAACCAAGCATGTATTAACGAAAAGTGTCGCGATCCATGTCTTGGCGCCTGCGGTTTAGAAGCACAATGCACCGTGTTCAATCACATTGCCCAGTGCGGATGCATAGAACGTTACACAGGAGATCCATTTAGCCGTTGCTTCCCGATGCCACTTGAAGAAGGTAAAGCAAAATATATGAACAAAACACTCTCTAAAATATCGCTCATTTCAATATAGAATTTTTAAAATTTCTCTTTTTATTTCAGAGCCCTCCACTGATCCGTGTAGCCCATCACCTTGTGGGGCAAATGCAAATTGTAACAATGGGTTGTGCACTTGTTTGCCCGAATACCTAGGCGACCCATACGTTGGATGCAGGCCGGAGTGTTTAATGAGTACCGACTGCCCACAAAATAAAGCATGTCTTAGGAACAAATGTATAGATCCTTGTATAAACACTTGCGGACGAGATGCAATTTGCAATGTCTATAATCACATACCTATGTGCACTTGTAGAGAGGGATTCTCTGGAAACGCTTTCTTTGAATGCAGGCCATTTATTGCGAATGACAACATCAATCCGTGCAATCCCTCACCGTGTGGACCTAACAGCCAATGTCGAGACATCAATGGGCAAGCTATTTGCTCTTGTTTACCCAGCTATGTAGGAGCGCCGCCAACTTGTAGGCCAGAATGTGTTTCAAGTGCGGAATGTGCTCTTAACAGAGCATGTTCAAACCAGCGTTGTATAGATCCATGTAAAGGAACATGTGGGGCTGGTGCGCAATGTCAAGTCATAAATCACAATCCAATATGCTCCTGCCCCTCTGGTTTTACTGGAGATCCATTCAGCAGATGCATCGTACAAGGTAATTTATACTTTTGTTCTCTTACTCCTCTATCTTACAATTACAACAAGATCATTTCAAAAAACAATGACGTATTTTCTTTTTCAGAGATCAACTATACACCACCTTATGTCAATCCATGTGAACCTTCTCCATGTGGCCCTAACTCGATTTGTAAAGAAATAGGTGGTTCACCATCCTGCGCCTGTCTAGATAATTACACAGGAAGTCCTCCAAGATGCCGCCCTGAATGTGTGGCTAATTCAGAATGTCCAAACGAACTGGCTTGTATCAATAACAAATGCAGAGATCCTTGCATTGGATTATGTGGTCAGGGTGCCGAATGTAGAGTTATCAGTCACTCTCCGCAATGCTTGTGTCCACCTGGTTACACTGGAGATGCTTTCAGAGGATGTAATGTTTTAGATGTTCCTCTGACACCCTGTACGCCTTCACCATGTGGACCTAATGCTATATGTAAAGAACAGAGAGGTGCTGGATCATGTGTTTGCTTGCCAGACTACATAGGGAACCCTTACGAAGGATGTCGTCCAGAATGTGTAGTGAACTCGGATTGTTCCAGCAACTTAGCTTGCATTCAAAATAAGTGCAAAAATCCATGCATAAATATCTGTGGAACAAATGCCGTGTGCAATGTCATTAACCATACACCAAAATGCGAATGTCTGCCAGGTTTAATAGGGAGTCCGTACCAAAATTGTTACGAGCCACCGCAAAGTGAGTTTCTTGTTTTTGTTTTTAGAATTCTTGTTAATGTTGCGTTTAGTTTTAAAGGTGTTTAATTCGATGCGAACCATCGAATATAAAAAAGTAGTGTAATAATTAATCATGGATTATTTTTTACAGATATACCATCAGTCACAAGAGACCCGTGTGTACCATCACCATGTGGGCCAAATAGCGTGTGCAAAGTATCTAATGACCAAGCTGTATGCACTTGTCAGCCTGAGTTTGTTGGTACTCCACCTGCCTGCAGACCTGAATGTCTTGTCAGCTCTGAATGTACTCAACAACAAGCTTGTATACGTCAAAAATGTAGGAATCCATGTGAAGGCGTTTGTGGGCTAAACGCGGAGTGTAAAGTCATCAATCACAGTCCAGTATGCACATGTCAATCACGTTACACTGGTGATCCGTTCAACAGATGTTATAATTTACCAAGTAAGGACTTGAATTATTTTATTCATTGACTGACTGAGTGACTCTTAATCATAATGACACTGCAATCCTATGTCACCGCCTGGCTTCCCGAACGAGGCAACGCGCGCCGTATCGATACTTGTTATTAATTTATCTTTAATGCAATTTTCACTATCAGTTGGTTACCTATCACGTTAGTCTAAAAGAAAGCTCAGGTTAAGCGTGGGTACTCAGTTTATCTTGCTATGGATCTGACTAGCCCAATTGGGAATATGGTCGTGCGCCTATGTTTCATAATCATAATACATAAATTAATTCCTTGTTACAGTTAACGATGTAGTGCTTGTTCCAACAAATCCTTGCGTACCTTCTCCTTGTGGACCGTTCTCTCAGTGTAGAGATATTAATGGAGTTCCGTCATGCTCTTGTTTGCCTCAATACATGGGAAGTCCGCCGAACTGTCGTCCAGAATGTACAATTAATACTGATTGTCCAAGTGACAAGGCGTGTATCAACCGGCGGTGCATTGACCCCTGCCCCGGTTCATGCGGTATCAACGCTAATTGCAGAGTACAATCCCACTTGGCTATTTGTATTTGTAACGACGGGTACATTGGTGATCCATTCAATAGCTGCTCTTTGAAACCTGAAATGGGTATGTTTATGTTTTCATTCAATAAACAATGTTAAAACGTGGTGCAAATAATTTAATCAGTAATTAATTAATTATTACAGATACAACACCAGTAAACCCCTGCAATCCTTCACCGTGTGGACCCAATGCATTCTGTAATGACGGCGTCTGTACCTGTCTGCCGGAATATTCAGGAGACCCGTACTTCGAATGTCGCCCTGAGTGTACCATGAGTTCTGATTGTCCCTTAGATAAAACTTGCGTCAGAAACCGTTGTGTCAATCCTTGCATAAACACATGTGGAGTAAATGCCAACTGTGAAGTCGTTACCCATATGGCAGTTTGTACGTGTCCACCAAAAACCACAGGAAATGCGTTTATTCAATGTAACCCCATTAGAGGTAAGAATTGATTGATTCAGGTGACTTTCATTTAAAATGTTCTATATGCAAATTCTTACTCAAATTTTATTTTACAGATGTTTTACCAGTAAATCCTTGTCAACCTAGTCCTTGTGGATCAAACAGCCAATGTAGAGAATTTAACGACCAAGCTGTATGTTCCTGCTTGCCTGGTTTCCGTGGAGCACCACCAGTATGTCGACCAGAATGCGTTTCAAGTTCTGATTGTCCGCTGGACAAGGCATGCAGCAATCAAAAATGTATAGACCCCTGCCAAGGAACATGTGGTATTGCAGCTAAATGTCAAGTCGTCAATCACAACCCAATATGCAGTTGTCCTTCTGGTCTAACAGGAGATCCATTTACAAGATGCATATCAATTCGTAAGTTAAACCTATATCACACGTGACTGACATTTACTTAATTGACATAATTTGTAAATTTTTTTAATTGTTACAGCAGTCGCAATACCATCAACACCGGTAAACCCTTGTCAACCATCTCCATGCGGTCCTAATTCTATTTGTCAACCAACGGGTGGAGAGATACCATCATGTCAATGTATGCCTGAATTTATTGGAGCACCACCAAATTGTCGTCCTGAGTGTATAGCCAACAGTGAATGTGCCCCTCAAACGGCTTGTATAAATAGAAAATGTCAGAACCCTTGCGTGCAAGCTTGTGGTGCAAACGCAGAATGTAGAGTTGTTAGTCACACGGCAATTTGCATCTGCCCTGAAGGTTACACTGGTGATGCCTCTATACAGTGTAGCATTAACGCTATTTCTGCGTACGAGCCACTATCTCCGTGCACTCCATCACCGTGCGGTTTGAACGCAGAATGTAGAGAGCAATCTGGAGCTGGCGCTTGCGTGTGTGTGCAAGGATACTTTGGAAATCCTTATGAAGGGTGTCATCCTGAATGTTTGGTGAATTCTGACTGTTCAAGTAATAAAGCTTGTACAAGAAATAAGTGCATTGACCCGTGTCCAGGAACGTGTGCAGCGAACGCCGACTGTCAAGTAGTGAATCATTCGCCATTGTGTACATGTCGCGCTGGATACACCGGAGATCCGTTCCGTCAATGTATTACTATACGTAAGTTAAATATTATATTACTACACCCTTCGAAATGTACATGTCCAGGTCTAGTTAGACGCCATCACGTAATACTAAAATTTATTATTATATTTTTAGAACAAATTGAGGTCGAGACCAATCCATGCCAGCCATCGCCATGTGGTCCTAACAGTCAATGTAGAATATCAAACGGTCAAAGTGTGTGTTCATGTCTACCTGAGTACAGAGGTTCTCCACCAAACTGCAGACCCGAATGTGTCGTAAGCACAGAATGTCCAACAGATAAAACCTGCAAAAATCAAAAGTGTTTATCTCCGTGCCCAGGACCTTGCGGTCAAAATGCTGACTGCAGAGTTATTAATCATAGTCCCATATGCACGTGTCAAAACAAATATACAGGAGATCCATTCTCCAGATGCTATATAATTCCGAGTAAGTTATTATATAATATTCATTAATTGCAAATGCATAGTTTACTTGTTGTATAAACTATTTTTTTGTAAAAATAAGGACATATTATTAATTTATAATTTTCTTTCTAGCACCACCACCAATTCCGGCACCTGATAGAGATCCCTGCATTCCATCACCTTGTGGCGCTAATGCACAATGTCGAAATATTGGAGGCACGCCATCTTGCTCATGTTTACCCAACTTCGAAGGAAGTCCACCAAACTGCAGACCTGAATGTAGTATAAACGAAGAGTGCCCTAGCAATCTTGCTTGTATTAATCAGAAGTGCAGAGACCCTTGTCCTGGTTCCTGTGGAATAAACGCAAACTGCCAAGTCATCAAACACTTTTCCGTTTGTACCTGCATAGATGGCTTCACTGGAAATGCGTTTACACAATGTACACCAATACCGCCGAAAGGTAAAACATAGGACTAAAAGAATAATCATATTCATAGCTGTTACAGAGTATTTTAAAATATAATTCTATTGTTTTACAGTACAAGACGACCCATGCAATCCTTCGCCCTGTGGAGCCAACGCAGAATGTTTCAAAGGGCAATGCACATGTTTACCTGAATTTCAAGGTGATCCTTATTCTGGTTGTCGCCCTGAATGCGTCCAAAACTCAGAATGTGATCGCAGCAAAGCTTGTATTCGTAATAAGTGCATGGATCCTTGTCCCGGCACTTGTGCCCGTACAGCAATTTGCAATGTTATTAATCACATACCAATGTGCAGTTGTCCAGAAAGAATGACCGGCAATGCATTTGTTGAATGCCGTCCTGTTTTAGGTACGTTTTAATGACTTTCGGATTTTTAATGACGGCAGACGATTCGTGGAATTGCGTCTAATTAATAGTGTTTAACACATTTCAGAAGCAGTAATTGAAAATCGTTGTCAGCCTTCTCCATGTGGCCCTAACAGCCAATGCAGAGAAATAAATGGTCAAGCCATTTGTTCCTGTGCACCAAACTACATAGGATCACCACCAACCTGCCGACCTGAATGCACAATAAGTGCAGAATGTCCTTTGAGTCAAGCGTGTAGTAATCAGCATTGCATTAACCCATGCATTGGCTCATGTGGCGTAAATGCTGAATGTAAAGTTGTAAATCATAACCCAATTTGCACTTGTCCAACATCATTCTCCGGGGATCCATTTTCAAGATGCTTCAAACTTCGTAAGTATTTTAATATCACTTTCATGTATTGTGTCGCTATTATATTGGTACTAATATTTAATAACTATTAAAATTTTATAAATCATTACAGCGGATCGACTGCCAGAACCCGCACATCCATGCACACCTTCACCTTGTGGGCCAAACTCTATTTGCAAAGAAGTTAACGAAGCCCCATCATGTACTTGCTTGGAAGGATTCCAAGGTCAACCACCTTACTGCAGACCAGAATGCAGTAGCAACGAAGAATGTTCTCTTCATCTCTCGTGCATTAACATGAAATGTAAAAACCCTTGCGAAGGCGCTTGCGGCACCAATGCAGAATGTAAAGTTGTTAGCCACTCGCCTATTTGTTTATGTCCCTACGGATATACTGGTGATCCGTTTTCGGCATGCAGACAAACTCCTTTGCAGATTGAACCATTAACTAATCCATGTTCGCCTTCACCTTGTGGCGCTAACGCTATGTGCAAAGAAAGATACAACGCTGGGTCATGTAGTTGCATTGAAGGTTATTTCGGTAACCCGTACGAAGGTTGTCGACCAGAATGTGTAGTCAATACAGATTGCCCCTCAAATAGAGCTTGCGTCAATAATAAATGTGCGGATCCTTGTCCAGGAAGTTGTGGTACTAATGCAGAGTGTCAAGTAGTCAATCACTCACCTTTATGTAGCTGCATAAATGGGTTTACTGGAGATCCATTTAAATATTGCGTATATCAAGGTAAATTTTTTAGTACTTGACAAAACCTTTATACATTTTTTTAAGTGTTATACATTTTAATTATAATAATGTTCATCCATTTTTTAGAGCCAACACCTCTACCTGCTCCCGTGGATGCCTGCTATCCGTCACCATGTGGACCCAACAGCCAATGTAGAACTCAGAACGGTCAAGCTATATGCTCATGCTTACCTGAATACGTTGGTTCGCCACCTAATTGTCGACCAGAATGTGTAGTGAGCTCAGAATGTCCACACGACAAGGCTTGTCTCAAAAACAAATGCGTAGATCCTTGCCCAAGACCTTGCGGCCTTAATGCCAACTGCAAAGTAATAAATCATAGTCCAATTTGTTCATGCAAATCTTCATACACCGGAGATCCATTTACTCGCTGTACTCCAATTCAATGTAAGTAACAATCTTTCAAATATTTTATAAGATGCCTAACGTTAATCTTGATAGTAAATTGTGTGCTGTAATATATCTTTTTTGCAGATGAACCAGTACCAGAAATTAAAAATCCTTGTATTCCATCTCCATGTGGTCCTAATGCTGAATGCAGAGATATTGGCGGCAGCCCATCATGTTCTTGTCATCCAACATTCATAGGAAGCCCTCCAAATTGCAGACCAGAGTGTACTATACATCCTGACTGCGCCAGTAACCAAGCATGTATCAATTCAAAATGCCGCGATCCTTGTCCTGGGTCATGCGGAGTGTCAGCTACATGCAGTGTGCTTAATCACATACCCATCTGTACTTGTATTGAAGGATATGTAGGAGATCCATTTACCAGCTGCAGACCTAAACCTTTAGAAGGTATGATTGTGTTCTTTTTTTAAATAATACACGCTAAAATTAGAGATTGAAATGACGTTTGGGGATTATTATTTTTTCTTTTTCAGTGGAACCTAATATACTAGATGCATGCGCTAATATAAGATGTGGTCCGAACGCTCAATGTGTTAACGGCCAGTGCCAATGTTTACCAGAGTATCATGGCGACCCATACTTCAATTGTCGACCAGAATGTGTATACAGCACCGACTGTGATCAAAACAAAGCTTGCGTCCAAAGAAAATGTGTCGATCCTTGTATCGGAGCCTGCGGTCAAAATGCCATCTGTCAAGTTATCAATCACATTCCAATGTGTAGTTGTAATGCTGGATTTACTGGAAATGCCTTTGTCACATGTAATCCTAATAGAGGTATGTACTTAGAGTAGTTATTAACAAAAAAATCTACCGTATTAAATTGACAAAAATAATCAATAAATCCTTATGTTACAGCTACCCCTACTGAACGTCCATGTAGTACGGCAGTATGTGGTCCAAACAGTCAATGTCGAGAGATAAACAAACAAGCCGTATGTTCATGTCTACCCACATATCTCGGCATACCACCAGCTTGTAGGCCTGAATGTGTGTCCAATTCTGAATGTCCACAAAATCAGGCTTGTATGCAGCAAAAATGTGTAAATCCTTGCATAGGGGTATGCGGAGTAAGAGCAACATGCGAAGTGGTGAACCACAATCCAATTTGTGCATGCCCACCAGCTCATTCTGGTGATCCATTCGTACAGTGTACATTTGTAGCAAGTAAGTATTCAAACAAACATACGGAGACATGAAAATAGTAGAATACAGTTTTGTAACTAATTTACATTTATGTAGGTAATTTACTTATAACGCACTCGTATTTTAGACGCACCTCCAGTAGAAGTCAATCCGTGCCAGCCTTCACCATGTGGACCTAATTCAATATGCCAAGAAATCAACGGAAGTCCATCGTGCACATGCATGCCTGAATACAAAGGACAACCGCCTTACTGTAAACCGGAATGTATCAGTAACAGTGAATGTCCTACACAATTGGCTTGCGTTAATTTGAAATGTAAAGACCCATGTGTTGGAGCTTGTGGTGCAAACGCTGAATGTCGCGTAGTTAGCCATTCAGCCATGTGTATATGTCCACAAGGATATGTTGGCGACCCATTTACACAATGCTCATTACAAGTTTATACTGAAATTTTAACACCCTGTTCGCCCTCACCATGTGGATCTAATGCTGTATGTAAAGAACAAAACAAAGTAGGCTCATGCACATGTAATGAAGGATATTTCGGAAATCCATATGAAGGATGCCGTCCAGAATGTGTGAGTCACTCAGATTGTCCCGGCAACAGAGCATGTATTGGAAACAAGTGTCAAGACCCCTGCCCAGGAACCTGCGGAGTTAATGCCGAATGTACAACAGTTAACCACTCTCCAAATTGCGTTTGCGTTGTCGGTTATACCGGCGATGCATACCGACGGTGTTCTCCAATAACTGGTAAATAGTTTGTGACTATGTAGCTATATTATAAGTGGCCCTAATTCATGCAGACACCTTCTAATTTTATTTTAAGTAATACCTGTCATTTTCTTATCTGTCGTCTTAAATGGCATCTGTAGGAATCAGCACATAAGATTTTCCTCTAACTAACCGAAATCTTTAATTTCAGTACCCGATCCGACTCCAGTGAACGTCTGTTATCCTAATCCATGTGGGGCTAACAGTCAATGTCGCGAGATCAACGGTCAGGCAGTTTGTAGCTGTATGCCAAATTATTTCGGCCAACCACCAGCTTGCAAGCCGGAATGTTTATTACACTCCGATTGTAGTACTGACAAAGCATGTGTAAATCAGAAGTGCGTGAATCCCTGTCCCGGTCCATGTGGACAAAGAGCTGAATGTAGAGTATTCAACCACAATCCTATTTGTAGTTGCACTACAGGATTTACAGGGGATCCTTTCACGAGATGCTATCCCAAACCAGGTAATTAATAGTTTCATATTAAGATGAAACAAAATTCGTACGTTTAAATTCAAAATATTTAACTTCTAATTTTTAACTGACTAACAATTAAAATACAAAATAACGGGTTCTTACCGCGTTTAAAGTAAAAACAATGACAATGACTAACAATTAGTCAAAAATTACTTGCCTGAAAATAAAGAAATTTTGTATTCATCTATTATTTTGTTTAATAGATTTTAGGAAGAGAATGCTAAAATCATTATTATTACAGCCATATTACCGTCATTGGATGAGACGAGGGACCCCTGTGTACCATCACCCTGCGGTCCGAATTCCATTTGTCGCAACAATGGTGGACAGGCATCCTGCTCATGCTCTCCAAATTACTTAGGAAGCCCACCGAACTGCCGACCAGAATGTGTTACAAATCAAGACTGTATGAGCTCACTAGCTTGTATAAATGAAAAATGCAAAGACCCGTGCCCTGGGTCTTGTGGTCAAAATGCACGCTGCTCAGTACTTAATCATGTCACCATCTGCACTTGTCTTGAAGGGTTCAAAGGAGATCCATTTACGCAGTGCATACTACAACCGATAAAAGGTAAAGAAACTAACAAAAAATATATATTTACATTCTCTATGAACGAATTGAAATAGTAATAAAACATTGTTATTTGCCCTAGATCCTGCACCCCTTGATTTATGCAACCCTTCACCATGCGGCAGCAACGCTATATGCAATAACGGCGACTGCACGTGTTTACCAGAATATCACGGCGATCCTTATGTCGGTTGTAGACCGGAATGTACTGTCAGTACAGATTGTCAAAGAGACCAAATTTGTGTGAGGAAAAAGTGTGTAAGGCCCTGCCCAGACACCTGCGGCATTAATGCTATATGCGAAGTAATAAACCATGTTCCTATGTGCAGCTGCCCAGCTGGTTACACTGGCAACTCATTTGTAGCTTGTAATCTGCTTCAAGGTAATTAAATGAGAACCTATATGTATATTATTATTATTATACTAGTATTTTTAAACTGATTTTCTTTATACTTTATAATTTTGACATATTTTATTACAGCACCTTTGCCAACAAATCCGTGTAACCCCAGCCCCTGCGGACCCAACAGCCAATGCAGAGAAATAAATAACGTTGCAGTATGCTCATGTCTACCAAGCTACTCGGGCAACCCACCAACTTGCCGGCCTGAATGCACCACAAGTGCTGAATGTCAACTTAATAAGGCGTGTAATAATTACAAATGTATCAATCCTTGCACTGGAGCTTGTGGTATTGGAGCATTATGTGATGTGATAAATCACAATCCCATATGTTCATGCCCTAACGGTTTCACCGGAGATCCATTCAGTAGATGTATTCCAAAACGTAAGTAATATTTTTTTATATTTAAAATAACTGTGACAATGATATACGAGCAATTTATAAAAATTCAAACCGTTAATAAGTTTTAACTTTTATTCCCTTATTTGCAGCACTTGAAATCCCACCCCAAGTAAATCCTTGCTCACCGTCGCCATGTGGACCTAACTCTATCTGCCAGGCTATAAATGATTCGCCTTCTTGCTCGTGCATGCCTCAATATGTCGGGGTACCACCTAATTGCCGTCCAGAATGCACAACGAACAGCGAGTGTCCAAATCACTTAGCGTGTATTAACAATAAATGTGGGGATCCTTGTACAGGTGCTTGTAGTTCCTCGGCTCAATGTCGAGTAGTAAGTCACAGTCCTAACTGCGTTTGTCCACCTGGTTACATTGGAGATCCGTTTGTGTCATGCAATTTGCAACAACATGCTCCTCCAGAGCAACGACCAACACCATGCACCCCATCACCATGTGGAAGCAACGCTATCTGTACAGAGCGTAATAATGCCGGCTCATGCACTTGTTCCCCTGGTTATTTTGGAAATCCCTATGAAGGATGTCGGCCCGAATGCACAGTTAACTCAGATTGTTCGTCAAATAGAGTATGCCAGCAAAATAAATGTCAAGATCCGTGCCCAGGCACTTGCGCATATAATGCGCAGTGCCAGACTGTGAATCACGTTCCCATATGCACTTGCTTACAGGGATACACAGGAAATCCTTTCCAATATTGTAACATTATTATACAACGTAAGTATACGTGTGATTACTAAGTTTTAATTTTATAATATTGTCAAATATATGCACCTTTACATATACAATATTTTTTTACAGAAATCGAGACATCGAATCCTTGTACTCCATCACCATGCGGTCCAAACAGTGTTTGCAAAGTAGTAAATGAGCAAGGCGTATGCAGTTGTCTTCCGGGATACCGTAACTCCCCACCTAACTGCAGGCCCGAATGTGTTGTTAGTTCTGAATGTCCGACAAATAGAGCTTGCATTAGTCAGAAATGTAGCGATCCATGCGTAGGTCAATGTGGTCAAAATGCTCGGTGTCACGTGATAAACCACAGTCCGATTTGCTCTTGTATAGACCGATACACAGGTGATCCATTCAGCAGATGTTATCTAATGATAGCACCAGTAGAAAATGAACCACTAAAGAACCCATGTTTGCCATCACCCTGTGGACCATTCAGTCAATGTCGGGACATTGGAGGTATTCCATCCTGCACATGTCAGCCCAACTACATAGGTGCACCACCGAACTGTCGCCCAGAATGTACAATTAATGCCGATTGTGCAAGTAACCTGGCATGTATAAATCAGAGATGCAAGGATCCTTGTCCAGGGTCATGCGGAATAAATGCTCAATGTTTTGTAAAAAATAACATGCCAATTTGTACCTGCTTAGACAATTATATCGGCGATGCTTTCATCGAATGCAAATTACAACGTATGTATTATTGTCAAAACTATATACCAAAAGATTTTAAGAAAACTTGATCATTCATATTTCAAACTTTTTGCTTACAGAACCTCCTCGTGATGAAATAGATCCTTGCAATCCTTCGCCATGTGGTGCAAACGCAATATGTAATAGCGGTGAATGCACATGTCTTCCGGAATATCAAGGAGATCCCTACTTTGAATGTCGACCTGAATGTGTACTAAGCTCAGACTGCGCACAAGATAAGGCATGTTTCCGTAACAAATGCGTGAATCCATGCAACAGCGGCGTATGTGCAAGCAACGCAATTTGTGAAGTTATCAATCACGTTCCCATGTGTAGATGTCCAGAAAGTATGACAGGAAACGCTTTCGTACAATGCGTTACATTAATAGGTTAGTTAAAACAGTAGTAAATATACAAAATTTCTTAAGATATGATATTAATTACTTGATATGATATTAATCTGACATTTAATTTTCTTTCAGTTGAAACACCACGACCTTGTCAACCCAGCCCATGTGGACCTAACAGTCAATGTCGTGATATAAATGGGCAAGCAGTATGCTCCTGTCTATCTGGATTCATAGGAAGCCCACCTTCCTGTAGACCGGAATGTGTAGTCAGCACTGATTGTTTACCTAGTGAAGCTTGCAGCAACAGGAAATGTATAAATCCTTGCCAAGGAGCATGTGGAATTGGAGCCCAATGTCAAGTGATTAATCACAATCCTATTTGTTCGTGCCCACCATCGAATACAGGAAATCCATTTGTAAGGTGTATTATACAAGAATTTACTCCCGAGCCTGTGAATCCATGCGTACCATCTCCTTGTGGACCTAACTCCGTTTGTAAGGAAACTTCAGGTGCGCCCTCGTGCTCTTGTCTTGCCGGATTTGTTGGGTCACCACCTTATTGCAAGCCAGAATGTATTAGCAATTCTGAATGTCCCACACATCGCGCCTGCATCAACGAAAAATGCATGGATCCTTGTGTTGGATCATGTGGCGCCAACGCAGAATGTCACGTCATAAGTCATTCGCCTTCATGTTCTTGTATATATGATTACACAGGAAATCCATTTGTAGAATGTCACAGAATAGAAATAGTACAAGATATTACAACACCATGTCAACCATCTCCCTGTGGCGCTAATGCTATATGCAAAGAATTTAATGGCGCTGGCTCTTGCACATGCTTACCAGAGTATCACGGAAATCCTTACGAAGGTTGTAGACCAGAATGTTTAATTAACACCGACTGTCCGTCCAACAAGGCATGTCTGCAAAATAAATGTCAGGATCCCTGTCCAGGAGCTTGCGCACCAAATGCAATTTGCCAAGTGGTTAATCATGCTCCTTCTTGCTCATGTGAACGTGGCCATACTGGCGATCCATTCCGGTACTGCACTCCTGAACGTGAGTAAAATTTAAAAGTAAAATTTCGCTAACGTGTTTCTATGCAAGTTGCTAATAATGATTCCTCCTTATTTGCAGAAGTTGCGCAATTACCAATTAACGTTTGTCAACCATCACCATGTGGGCCAAACAGCAAATGTCAAGAAGTAAATCAACAAGCAGTATGCTCATGTTTACCAAATTACATTGGATCTCCACCTGGATGTCATCCAGAGTGCGTCGTAAGCACTGAATGTTCTAGAGATAAAGCTTGTATCAATCAGAGATGTGAAAATCCGTGTCTGGGAACGTGCGGCATCAACTCTGAATGTAGAGTGATCAATCACAGTCCAATATGCCAATGCAAGCAACGTTACACCGGTGATCCATTCACAAGATGTAATCCTTTGCCACGTAAGTAACAACATGTTTATCTGTTTTTCCAATTCTACCTGTATAAGCAACATGCCTATGTCATTATTTGTATTCTTTTATTTTAGCCCCTGTTGCCAATGTCGAGTTAGAACCATACAGAAACCCATGTCTGCCTTCACCATGTGGGCCTAATGCAATATGCCAAGAGATTGGAAACATACCATCGTGCAGTTGTATGCCAACTTATATCGGAAGTCCGCCGAATTGCAGGCCTGAGTGCACAATCAATGCTGAATGTCCAAGTTCTCAGGCATGCATTCAACAAAAATGCCGTGATCCATGTCAAGGATCATGTGGTATAGGTGCATTATGCACAGTATCACGTCATACGCCCATGTGTACCTGTCCCGAAGGATATACCGGTGATGCTTTTAATGTTTGTAATCCAAAACCACTTGGTAAGTAATATTTTTAATACAGCTATTTTCATCGTTAATAACATTATAACTTAATAAAACATTGTGCCAATTACTGTTACTTTACTACTGAATACTAGAAGATTTAATCATTAAGTTTTTGTTTTAGAATTAGACATCGTCGACAAATGCAATCCATCTCCCTGCGGTTTAAATGCCATATGTAGAGACGGCAACTGCTATTGCATTGAGGAACATCAAGGTGACCCTTACGTTGGCTGTCGACCCGAATGTGTTCTAAGCTCAGACTGCTCAAGAGAGAAAGCATGTGTAAAGAACAAGTGTGTCGATCCTTGCAGAGGCACATGTGCTTCGAACGCTATTTGTGAAGTGTTAAACCATATACCTATGTGCAGCTGCCCTCAAGGAATGACTGGCAACGCATTCTATAATTGCGATCCTATACAACGTAAGTGATAAAAACAATTGTAAAACATATGTTTCTGGCTAGGCTTCTTAAAATTCTTCTACTAACCTTTATTAAATTCCACAGTGCCAAGTCTGAAAAATCCATGCCTTCCATCGCCTTGTGGACCAAACAGTCATTGTAGAGAAGTGAACGGACAAGCAGTATGTACTTGTGTACCAGGATATAGAGGTAGCCCTCCATTATGCCGACCTGAATGTGTTGTAAGCTCAGATTGCCCCTCCAACAAGGCGTGTAGTAACCAGAAATGTATCGACCCCTGCATCGGATCATGTGGCGTTCAAGCAAAATGTAATGTTGTAAAACATAATCCTATCTGTATTTGTCCAGCTTCATATACAGGAGATCCATTTGTCAGATGTGTGCCATATAGTAAGTATCACAAAGGTAAAAAATAATAATAACACTTTTAGTCAGCAAAATACATAATGGTATGTTTATTTTTAGGACCACCACTTGCCGATGTGACACCTTGCACTCCTTCTCCGTGTGGTCCTAACTCTATTTGCAAAGAAGCATCTGGCTCTCCTTCATGTACATGTATGCCGAACTTCTTTGGATCGCCTCCATATTGTAGACCGGAATGTACTAGCAATAGTGAATGTCCGTCTAATCAGGCATGCATAAACCAAAAATGTAAAGACCCTTGCATTAATGCATGTGGTGTAAACGCTCAGTGTAGAACAATCAGCCATTCGCCGACATGCTTCTGTGATAACGGTTACACTGGTGATCCATTCTCCAGCTGTAATTTTGTACAAGAAAGTATTCCCGATCGATCAAGTCCTTGTGAGCCATCGCCATGTGGGCCCAACGCCATATGTAAAGAGCAAAATAGAGCTGGTTCATGTAGTTGTCTGCCAGAATATATCGGAAACCCATATGAAGGCTGCCGCCCGGAATGTACTGTAAATACCGACTGTACACCGAATAAAGCATGTATTCGTAATAAATGTCAAGACCCATGTCCTGGTACTTGCGGATCTCTAGCAACATGTGCCGTGGTTAACCATTTACCAACATGCAGTTGCCCTCAGGGATATACAGGCGACCCATACCGAAGATGTGATATTCAAAATGGTAGGTAAATGGTGCTATTACTTCGACGTATTTTTACTAAAATTTAACATATCTTGAATGTTGATGATATTGGTACTTCACCTCACAACCCACACGATAGATGATGATTTTTTTTTTACAGAACCGTTACCAGAAATCCCAACTCCATGCGTACCAAATCCATGTGGACCAAATAGCGTCTGTCGTCCAGTAAATGGTCAAAGCGTATGTTCTTGCATGCCTAATTATATAGGATCGCCACCGGGATGTCGACCTGAGTGTACAGTAAGCTCAGAGTGCCCCACGGATAAGGCTTGCATTAATCAAAAATGCTCTCCTCCATGCCCTGGACACTGTGGATCTAATACTGACTGTAGAGTGATAAATCACAGTCCTATATGCTCTTGCAGCCCTAGTTTCACTGGAGACCCCTTTACTCGCTGTTATCCACAACGTACGTATTTTTTTATATCCACTTGTTTGTTTACGTTGATCACTGTTCCAAATTTTTTACACAGTTATTTTTTTAATTTCAGCGCCAGTGCAGCACATTCCAGAAATATACAAAAACCCTTGCGTCCCAAGCCCATGTGGTAATAACGCTGAATGTCGTGATATTAATGGGTCACCATCTTGTACTTGCATGCTGAACTATTTAGGAAGTCCACCAAATTGTAGACCTGAATGTGCTATTAATCAAGATTGTCCATCAAACATGGCGTGTATGAATATGAGATGCCGAGACCCCTGTCCTGGAAGCTGTGGACAAAATGCTGTGTGCACGGTGTTCAGCCACTCACCGGCTTGCTCATGCTCACAAGGATTTACTGGCGATCCATTCACCAGTTGTGCTGTTTTACCACCAGTAATAGGTAAATACACTTTTTAAAGATTTTTAAATATTCTTAATGATGTATTAATCTATTTTAATGAAATATTTGTTTATTTTAGATAATATTCCATTGGATCCATGCAACCCATCGCCATGTGGATTCAACGCTCAATGTAGAGATGGAATATGCATGTGCTTGAATGACTATCATGGAGACCCATATTTCGGCTGTAAACCAGAATGTGTAAATAATAATGATTGTCCTATAGACAAAGTATGCAGCCGCAATAAGTGTATAAACCCATGTCCAGGAACATGCGCTCCATCTGCCCAATGCAATGTGTTTAATCATATTCCAATGTGTTCCTGTCCTGAAGGAGCAACTGGTAACGCTTTCTTGGAATGTCACAGAATCGAGAGTGAGTACCATATTTGTTTTATACGATAACTTATTTGCTACACGTAATACAAACAGAATCGCACGCATAATGAACCATCTTAGAGACTAAATGCGGAAAACAGAACCCTTAGTGGGCATACAAACAGAATATCTCGGTCTAAACTCTAAACCAAGTATTTTCGAAGTATTAGTGTAAATACAACATATTTACTTATCCAATCTTTCAGTTGCTATCGTGGAACCCTGCAACCCAAGTCCATGCGGCCCGAACAGTCAATGCAGACCCGTGAACAACCAAGCCGTATGCTCGTGTCTGCCAGCGTTCATTGGTAGTCCTCCATCCTGTCGACCAGAATGTACAATAAGTGCTGAGTGCCCACAAAATGAAGCCTGCAACAATCATAAGTGCATCAATCCTTGCTTGGGTACTTGTGGCTATGGAGCAAAATGTGAAGTTATCAACCACAATCCTATTTGCTCATGCCCAGCGCAATACACCGGCGATCCATTTACACGCTGTTCTCTGATAGGTAAAATTACAAAATATTGTGTTACGTTGAACTTGAAGAATCCGTTTTTTATATAAAGCATTAATTAATGTCTATTTCAGTTGCGACACCATTGCCTCCTGTCGACCCCTGCACACCATCTCCGTGTGGTCCATACTCAGTATGTAAAGTTATCGGAGAATCGCCATCATGCACTTGTCAGCCGGATTACAATGGTTCTCCTCCAAACTGCCGACCAGAATGCGTCAGTAATTCTGAATGTCCAAGCAATTTGGCATGTGTCAATCAACGATGCAAAGATCCATGCCCAGGTAGTTGTGGGTACAACGCTGACTGCAAAATTATAAGCCATGCTCTGGTGTGCTCTTGTCCATTTGGTCAAACTGGAGATCCTCTAGTATCATGCAGTCCAGTCAAAGGTAATTTGATATTTATTTAGTGAGACTTACAGTTCAATTTATCAAAAAAGTTCATGTGACATGGTACTAAAGTGTATACATATTAATGCTCGTGACCGTACAACCGATATTGCACGTTATTTGAACAGTCATAACATCTTAATTTGAGAAGACGACTTATAGGTACTATCTACATAACTTAATATATGCGTATTTACATAATGTTACGTGAGCTTTTTTGGTAAAACTCCGTAGCGAATGTGAGTCTTTTTGTTTATAATACATCAATGGATTTAACACAAATATTTATTTTCAGACACTGTCGTAGAATATAGTTCACCTTGTGATCCTTCGCCATGCGGACTTAATGCGGAATGTACTGAGAGAAACGGAGCAGGTTCTTGCAAGTGCCTAGAAACCTACGTCGGAAATCCATACGAAGGATGTAGACCCGAATGTGTAATAAACAGTGACTGTCCACCCATGTTAGCTTGTGTACAAAACAAATGTAGAGACCCTTGTCCTGGAGTATGCGCTCCTAACGGAATCTGTCAGGTCGTGAATCACTTGCCCTCTTGTTACTGCCCACCGGGACTGACTGGCAACGCATATTCATACTGCGTGGAAATTGTAGAAGATGTAATCAAACCAGCGCCCTGCACGCCATCTCCTTGTGGCCCCAACAGTCAATGCCGTGAAGTAAATTCACAAGCAGTGTGCAGTTGTATGACAGACTTTATGGGAACTCCACCGAACTGTCGACCGGAATGCACAATTAATAGCGAATGTACGAGCGATAAAGCATGTTTAAATCGCAAGTGTGTTAATCCATGCAGAAACCAATGCGGAAGGAATGCAAATTGCAGAGTTATTGCCCACAATCCTATTTGTTCATGCCAAGATCGATTTACTGGGGACCCGTTCACTAACTGTGTACCAAGTAAGTATTTTCTCTATTTAGCAAATTTTTTATCTAAGTAAATGATATTTTATTGTATACAGCTTACTGCACTATAATATCAAATACTAGGTATTATTCCATATTATTATAATATGCTTTAGTGATTTCATTTAAAAAACAATCAGGCAATAACAAATTTAATTGGTATTGTACTTTCAGTGCCAGTGTCTGTTCCTCCACCACCTCAAAATGCCAATCCTTGCGTTCCATCACCTTGTGGACCGAATGCTGAGTGTCAGGAATATGGCGGTACAGCTCGCTGTACTTGCCGTCCCAACTACATCGGCTCTCCACCTAGATGCAGACCTGAATGCACCATCAATTCGGAATGCAGTGCTGCCATGGCATGTATTAACAACAAATGCGCAGACCCGTGCCCAGGAGCATGCGGACGCAGTGCTCAATGTATCGTCAACAACCACTTACCTATTTGTTCCTGTGTACCCGGATACACCGGTGATCCGTTCGTCAGCTGCCGTCCTATGCCTCAAGGTATTATTTCAGACTTCAGTCACTGCAACAATTCACTGACAATTGGATTTTTATTAACCATAAGCACAATAAACTAATCAATAACATAATTATCATTCTAGAAGTGGAGCCCGTGAATCCTTGCTCTCCGTCACCCTGTGGTACAAATGCAATTTGTCAAGATGGCACATGCTCATGCATACCGGAATATCATGGTGACCCATACTTCACCTGCAAACCAGAATGTGTGCTCAACTCAGACTGCCCAAGAGATAAGGCATGTATGCGTAATAAATGTGGAAATCCTTGTATTGGAACATGCGGAACAGACGCTCTGTGCGAAGTGATCAACCACATTCCCATGTGCGCATGTCCTCCAGGTTACACAGGATCGCCATTCGTCTTCTGCTCTAAAGTATTGGGTATGTATTATAATGATTATTACAAATAAATTCATAATTGTGTGACTTTAAACATTTTATTAATATAAAACGTTTATTTATTCAGAGTTACCCCCAGCGAACTTGTGCGAACCTTCACCATGTGGACCCAATAGCCAATGTAGAGTAGTAAATGGGCATGCAGTATGTGTTTGCGTCCAAGGATACATTGGAAACCCTCCAAATTGTCGACCTGAATGTACAGTTAGCTCGGACTGTAAACTAAATAAAGCTTGTTCCAATCAAAAGTG
This sequence comes from Pectinophora gossypiella, assembly GCF_024362695.1. Taxonomy (NCBI): domain Eukaryota; kingdom Metazoa; phylum Arthropoda; class Insecta; order Lepidoptera; family Gelechiidae; genus Pectinophora; species Pectinophora gossypiella. The sequence continues at coordinate 9,337,875 of NC_065409.1, forward strand.
CATAGACCCATGTCCAGGAGCTTGTGGACGCAACACGCAATGCATAGTTGTAAATCACAATCCTGTATGTACTTGTACGCCTGGATATTCTGGAGATCCATTTTCTGCTTGCCTACCGATACGTAAGTATTATAAAGTATAATAAGTTGTAACACAAGATGTTGCTATATGTTGGAAGTAGATTCTACTTGTAATAACTCAATGCTTATATTTTTTCACGTTCTTTTTTACAGCTGCTACTCCACCAGAAAAAGTTAACCCATGCTTACCATCACCCTGTGGACCCAATTCACAATGTACAGAAAATGGGGAAAATGCAGACTGCAGATGCATGCCAGAATTCATTGGCGCTCCACCTAATTGTAGACCCGAATGTACAAGTAATACAGAATGTTCACAAAACATGGCCTGCATAAATAGAAAGTGCCGAGATCCTTGTCCTGGCTCATGTGGTGTAAACGCTGAATGTAGAGTTGTAAGCCACACACCCATATGCTTGTGTCAGAACGGGTATACCGGTGACCCATTCCTGTATTGCAACGTCATAGTAGAAGCCACGGTTGAAGAACGACCAACACCCTGTGTGCCATCTCCTTGCGGTGCTAATGCTGTTTGTAAAGAACAAAATAGCGCTGGCTCTTGCGTTTGTCTGCCAGGGTACTTCGGAAATCCTTACGAAACCTGTAAACCTGAATGCACATTGAATTCAGACTGTCCTTCTAACCAGGCTTGCCGTCAGAATAAATGCTACGACCCTTGTCCTGGCACTTGTGGCATAAACGCATTATGTAACGTCATTAATCACATTCCAAGTTGCTCTTGTCCCGATCAACATTACGGTGACCCGTACAAAATCTGCACTTTCAAACAGCAAGGTAAGTTTAAAAACTAAGTACAATTTTTATGGAGAAGTGTGTATTCCAATAAACATAATATAACATAGCATCACGCCTGCAGAGGTGTATAGTACACCGACTCCTTGCCAACTTTAGCATGCAGCATATTCTGATTTTTACATCTATTTCTTATGTTTCAGTGGAAATAACTGACCCTTGCAATCCATCACCGTGTGGCCCGAACAGTCAATGCAAGTCACAAAATAATATAGCTACATGCACTTGTTTGAGCGGCTACCAAGGATCACCACCCATGTGTCGACCAGAATGCACCAGCAGTTCTGAGTGTACTCTAGATAAAGTTTGCGATCAACAAAAGTGCGTCAATCCCTGTCCAAAGGCGTGCGGCGTAAACACAGATTGCAGAGTTATTAAACACAATCCAATCTGCACATGTAGGCAAGGGTACACAGGCGACCCGTTCTCTATTTGCTACGTATTGCCTGAGCCCCAACCTCCGATCATGTTACCAACGAACCCTTGTATTCCCTCACCCTGCGGACCAAACGCAGTGTGCCGCGATGTCGGCGGAATTCCATCCTGTTCGTGCTTAGTCGGATACTTCGGAAGCCCACCTAACTGCAAACCAGAATGCGTGATTAACGCCGATTGTAGTAACGATAAGGCTTGTATGAATATGAAATGTCAAGATCCGTGTCAAGGCTCCTGCGGTGTGAATGCTATTTGCAACGTTATCAACCATGTACCTGTTTGCTTCTGTCCTACTGGGTACCAAGGCAATCCGTTCTCTGTGTGTACTATTAAACCACCAGGTATATTATACAAATTCATAATCTTCTTGAACGTATTGTTTTTTTTTTATTAATATCAAACGTAAAACAATGCCATTTATTAATTTCAGAGCCACCGCAAGCAACCGACCCGTGCTATCCATCACCGTGCGGCCCCAATGCTCAATGTAATAACGGTGTATGCACTTGTCTACCAGAATACCAAGGCGATCCCTACGTCAGTTGTCGTCCGGAATGTGTATTAAGCACGGATTGTCCGTTAGACAAGGCTTGCTTACGTTCAAAATGCATTAATCCTTGTCAAGATATGTGTGGGTTGAATGCGGAATGCAATGTATACAATCACGTTGCTGTCTGCAGCTGTCCAAGTGGCATGACTGGCAATGCATTTACACAATGTGTGAAGATTGAAAGTAAGTTTTCGCAATTTGATACTGCCATATCCTGAAAGTCTACTATTACTGTAACATAAGTATATTTATTAATATTGATTTCAATTTTAGAGCCAGTAAGTAGACCATGCGACCCGTCACCATGTGGACCGAACAGTATATGTAGAGAGGCCAATGGACAAGCAATTTGCGCGTGTGTAGAAAGTTTCATAGGCAACCCACCGAACTGTCGTCCGGAATGCATCCAAAGTACAGACTGTTCTCCGTCTCTCGCATGTATTAATCGGAAATGTCAAGACCCTTGTCCTGGTTCATGCGGATATAATGCTATCTGTAACGTCAACAATCATAATCCAATTTGTACTTGTCCTCCGAGATATACAGGATCTCCGTTCTCGCATTGTTATGGTGAGCATTTATACATTGCGTCAGTATTCAAACAATAGCAACATTGTACTACGTGTTGACTTAAATGCTTTATTCTTTTCAGTTCAAGTTGACGAGGGGCCACCATCTAATCCCTGTATTCCGTCTCCCTGTGGGCCAAACAGTTTATGTACGCCTACACCAGGAGGTGACTCACATATATGTTCCTGTCAACCAACATTTGAGGGAAGCCCACCACAATGTCGTCGTGAATGCACCATTAGTGATGATTGTCCATCGAATAGAGCTTGCATCAATTACAAGTGCAGAGACCCGTGCCCGGGATCTTGCGGAACAAATACAAATTGTGCAGTACATCTACATAGCCCGATGTGTTCTTGCCAAGCAGGTTACACCGGTGATCCATTTACATCTTGCTTCCTCTTGCCTCAAGCTGCGGAAAAAATTGATCCCTGTAATCCGACGCCTTGTGGCGCCAATGCTCAATGCAGAGTTTCAAGAAATGGAGCCGCTGCGTGTATATGTGAACCTGGATACTTTGGAAATCCCTATGAATCTTGTCGTCCCGAATGTGTCATTAATACTGACTGCCCTTACAACAAAGGTTGTCTAAGAAACAAATGTGAAGACCCATGTCCAGGAGTGTGTGGATCGACAGCGATATGTCAAGTGATAAACCATGCGCCTTCATGTAGCTGTGCGCCAGGTTACACTGGAAATCCATATCAGTTCTGCCACATCATCATAAATGAACCTGGTGTGTATAATATTTTATCATTCTGTAAGGGTTATTTAAAGTAAAATCGATTTAAAATAGTCTACAACTATATTTATTTTATGTTTCAGCGCCAGTTCCACAAGACCCTTGTGTACCGAATCCATGCGGAAGCAACGCAATATGTAAAAACAACAATGGCGTAGCAACATGCTCATGTATGCAGGAATTCTTCGGATCTCCTCCAAACTGTCGACCAGAATGTACAGTTAACTCCGAATGCGACGCGTCAAAGAGTTGCGTTCGACAAAAATGTGTCAATCCGTGCACCAATGTATGCGGTCACAACGCTGAATGCGGAGTCGTAAACCACGCTCCGATATGCTCTTGTAGACAAGGATATGAAGGAGATCCATTTGTCAAATGTATCATCGTAGAAAGTAAGTAGTAAAAATATTAAAATATATAAAACAAAAGTTTTTGTAACTGCATAGATAGTAATTGCAATATGTATACAGATTTAAAGAACTTCGCATTCTATTTTTCAGAATTACCAACGCCTGGTGTAAATCCATGTGTGCCATCACCATGTGGACCAAACGCTCTGTGTCAAGCTATAAATAATATTCCATCATGCTCATGCATTGAAAACTATATTGGAGCACCACCTAACTGCAGAGCTGAATGCACAATAAACTCAGATTGCCCTAGCAATAAAGCTTGCATGAACCAGAAATGTCGCGATCCTTGTATTGGTTCATGTGGACTACAAACAGAATGCCATGTCCATCAACACGCTGCGATATGTAGCTGTAGGGAGGGATACACTGGAAATCCTTTCCAAAGCTGTTACATTAAAGAAAACATTGGTATGTATTCATCCATAAATTATTAAAACAGAAATAAAGATGACGAAAATGAAATGACAATATTTTTTACTTGAATATTCGACTGATTACTTTTTTCAGAACCTGTACCAACAGTATACGATAAGTGCAACCCAAACCCTTGTGGGTCCAATGCAGACTGCAATGACGGAGTGTGCACATGTAAACCTACGTATTTCGGTAATCCATATCTAAGCTGTCGTCCTGAATGTACACATAACTCTGATTGCGCGCAAAACTTAGCGTGTGTTAACAATAAATGCGTCAACCCCTGCATCAACCTATGCGGCCAAGGCGCTTTGTGTGACGTATACAACCACATCCCAATGTGTAGTTGTCCATCTAATACCACGGGCAATGCCTTCTTCTCTTGCACACCTATTACAGGTAAATTATTGATTAGTTCTATTTTTTTAATGCCGTTTCTATTACCTCCGTACATTGCCTTCAATATTTTTTTATTTTTTTTTATTTAATGTTCGGAGAAACAACAGCTATAATTAATTTAGTAGCAACTTATGGTAAAAACAGAAAGCCAATTATAGTTCCTCGCAGATAGAAACCTCGCATATTGTAATCACATAAATTTTAAATTTTCAGCTTTACCTGAAAGAAGGAATCCTTGTCAGCCATCTCCTTGCGGACCATACAGCGTGTGTCGTGCCATTAATGAGCAAGCTATGTGCTCATGTTTGATTGGATACATCGGTGTACCACCGTCATGCAGACCAGAGTGTTTGCTGGATTCCGATTGTGCAACTCTATTGGCTTGTTCAAACCAAAAATGTAGTGACCCATGCTTAGGATCTTGTGGAATAAACGCCGAATGCAGAGTACACAACCACAAGGCCATCTGCTCTTGTCGAACCGGTTTCACGGGCGATCCATTTACACAGTGCTCGTATATTATTCAACGTAAGTTAAAATAACTTTAACCATTTAAGCATTTAACAATATATTATGTGTCATTTATAGTATATTAATTATTTTATGCTTCATTTACAGACGAACCGCCACCAAAGAGAGCTCCTTGTGAACCAACTCCTTGTGGACCTAATGCAATATGCCGAGCTGTTGGAGACACACCTAGCTGCTCATGCTTACCTGATTTCCTAGGGTCGCCACCATATTGCCGACCAGAATGCGTTACCAACAGTGAATGCAGCTTCGACACAGCTTGTATTAACAAAAAATGTACCGACCCTTGCCCGGGTGCTTGCGGTCCAAATGCCGAATGCCGAGTAATCAGTCACTCGCCGCAATGCATGTGTCGAACAGGATACCAAGGAGACTCTTTCGACCAGTGCGTACGGATTGAAAGTAAGTTATCTACATAATTTAAATAGACAAACAGTATCAAAGGTCCGGTTCTGTTTAAGGTTACATTAACATTATGTTCACTCTATTTCAGCTCCAGTTGCAAAACCACCTACACCTGTGCAACCATGCACACCAAATCCTTGTGGTCCCAACGCGGTATGTCAAGAACGAAACAATATTGGTAGCTGTTCTTGTGTCAGCGGTTACTTCGGAAATCCTTATGAAGGCTGCAGACCCGAATGTGTTATTAATTCAGATTGTTCAGAAAATCGAGCGTGTATTAACAATAAATGCCAAGACCCTTGCCCAGGCCTCTGCGGGTCGAATGCCGAATGTCAAACTATTAATCACGTTCCAAAATGTACATGCATATTCGGATACTTTGGAAACCCCTATGACAATTGCATACTGAGGGAAGGTACGTACAGAATATTTCCTTTTACACATTTACAATTTTTTAGGTTAACCCTTCATAATTAATAAAATTATTATAAACATTTCAGAACCTCCAGTCGACCCTTGCAACCCGTCACCTTGCGGTCCATACAGTAATTGTAGAGCAGTGAATAATAAAGCAATGTGCTCATGTTTACCTGAATACACTGGAGGTCCACCCAACTGTCGACCTGAATGTGTGACAAGCCCTGAATGTCCGTTAACAAAAGCTTGTATCAAACAAAAATGTGTCGATCCATGCGTAGGAACATGCGGTGATAACGCACAATGTCGTGTGCACTCTCATAGTCCCTACTGCACTTGCCTACCAGGTTTTGAGGGAGATCCGTTCATAAGATGCACTCGTATTAGAGAAGTACCGACGCCTGTAAAGACCCCGTGCGAACCAAGCCCATGCGGTCCATACGCTACTTGCAGAGACATACAAGGATCAGCTATTTGTAGTTGTAGCCCGGGATACATTGGTGCGCCTCCACATTGTGCACCAGAGTGTACAATTAATGAAGACTGTCCTAATGACAAAGCATGTGTTCGTGAAAAGTGTACCAATCCTTGTATCGGATCTTGTGGAACAAATACTGATTGCCGAGCTATGAACCACCTTGCAATATGCACTTGCCTATCTGGTTACAGGGGTAATCCCTTCATCGGTTGCGCTATATTTGAAGGTAATTGATATTATATGTATTTTTATATACATTTATTTGAAACGATTACTAAGTTAACTTTTCACAATATAAACATTCTAATATCCCAAATTTCACAGAACCTGTGCGCGACCCAGTGGACCCATGTGTTCGGTCACCATGTGGCATCAATGCCATTTGCGACAACGGTACTTGCTCTTGTATACCAGGATACCATGGCAATCCAGCCATTGAATGCCGACCCGAATGTACTAGCGACAATGAGTGCCAAAAACAACAATCCTGTATAAATTACAAGTGCGTCAATCCGTGCAAGAATGCCTGCGGTCTACAAGCTGTATGCAATGTCTATAATCACATAGCAATATGCGAATGCCCGGCTCCCCTGCAAGGAGATCCTTTCATTGCTTGCCGACCTGTCATAGGTAAGCCAGAAAATATATTTTATTTCAGTTTAGATTAGGAATGCCTATCGTATATGTGACTTACCTATATTTATCGTTAAAATTGTAGCTCCAACGGTGGCAGACCCGTGTACACCAAATCCATGTGGACCTGACAGCGTTTGTCGTGCGGATGGTACCGTCGCACACTGTTCGTGTAGACCACCAATGTTTGCTGATCCTCCAAGCTGTCGACCTGAGTGTAGATCCGACTCGGAATGTCCTCAGGATCGCGCTTGTCGCAATAACAAGTGCCGAGACCCTTGTCCTGGCACATGCGGCGCTCACGCCATTTGTCGCACTAGACAACATACACCAATTTGCTCGTGCCCTAGCAATTACGTTGGTGATCCCTTTACTCGATGTTTACCAGGTAATTGCTCGTAAAATCTTATAAGAAAATCATGCTCACGTCAGAAGACTACGGTCATTTTATTTAGATAAAATTAATTTTCATCCTTATTATTTTTAACAGCCCTCGAAACGGAACCGAAGAAGAAGATGCCCTGCCAGGACTGCGGACCGAATGCGGACTGTGTCGACAGCCAATGTCGCTGCAGACCAAACTTCTTTGGAACGCCTCCGTTCTGTCGTTATGAATGTTTAAGTTCTAGCGATTGTGATTGGCACCTCACTTGCACGAACAGACGCTGTGTTGATCCATGCCCTGGTGCCTGCGGATTAGCTGCGCTCTGTTCGCCAGTCGCACACGAACCACGCTGCACATGTCCTCCAGGAACTACTGGAAATCCACTCGCTGCATGTCGACCCATCGAAAATATCCGTAAGACAGGAATAGAAGGAGTTGCTTATATTTCTACCATTCAGAATCGAATAGAAAATGTTGCTAGACTCCATGAGAATATTAGGGATAAATGAACGCAGCAAACTTACGTTTTCGCTTTTAAAGCTTAGGCATGGGTTTTACTAGCGAAACTAGGGGAGCTGTCGTTCATCATCAGACGTGACTGTAGGAGTCGCTTTAGAACAGCGCTTACAGTGTTTGCTAATATGTTTATGTGCCGTTGTTTCCTTGCCTTACGGAAAATTATATAATTTCAGAAATTAAACCACCGAATGATCCATGCAATCCATCTCCGTGCGGCCCCGGAGCAATATGTCGAGCCAGAGGAAGTGGCGCGTCCTGCGAGTGTGAGCCTGGTCTACACGGAGACCCGTATTCTGGCTGCCGGCCCGAATGTCTCGCGGATTCCGACTGTTCTCCGTCCCGTGCCTGCATGCGCTCACACTGCCGCGATCCTTGTCAAGGAACTTGCGGCATTGGAGCAGACTGTGAAACCGTTAACCACATACCTTTATGTTCCTGCCCACCAGGAACAAGAGGAAACGCTTTTGTTCGATGCGATGTCATAATGTCAGGTAAGAACTTTAAAGTTTAAAATATTAAAAATATTTTTAGATTTATGTATTGAAAATCTAACTCGTTTTTTTATTGCTTACAGCTCCACCCTGCACTCCATCACCATGCGGTCCCGGTGCCTTATGTACGGAATCAGGCAACAAAGCGGTATGCTCATGTCCAACTGGTACTAGCGGTGACGCTGCTACTACGGGCTGCCGCCCTGAATGCGTTGTCAGCTCTGAGTGTCCACGAGATCGAGCTTGCGTCCGTAACAAATGTATCGACCCATGTTTAGGTGCATGTGGCAATGGAGCCATGTGTCGTGTATTCGACCACGCCCCGATATGCTCTTGTCCACCATCTACCACAGGAGATCCATTCCTCGACTGCAGAGCTAAAGGTTTGTACTAAATCATGAAACTGAATTTTGTATCACAAGTATTTACATAATAAATGGAATATCTTAATAACACATGAATGTTTTCAGTTCCAGATTCATCGCCTACCGTTTACGATCCTTGCGATCCCAACCCTTGTGGACCGCATGGCACCTGCCGCGACGGAATTTGTACATATCCTGAATGTATAGTAAACGACGATTGCCCGGGAGACCGCGCTTGTATCAACAGAAAATGCGCTGACCCATGCATAAACGCATGTGGACTAAACGCAATCTGCGTTGGTGTTAGACATGCAGCAGTATGCTCATGTCCCTCAGGATATACTGGCTCTCCGTTTGTTCGATGCGAACGAATAATCATATCAACTCCAGCTCCTCCTAAGCCTGAATGTGTAAGAGACGATGAGTGTGCAGACAACGCAGCGTGTGTCAATACTCGTTGTGTACCTGTTTGTGGGCCGACCAATTGTGGCCTTAACGCTCGTTGTGTAGCTAGACAACACAGAGCGCGTTGTGCTTGCCTTCCTGGCTTTGAAGGAAACGCCGATACAGGATGTTACTCAGGTAGATTCTCAAAGCAAGATATTCATAATTTTATAGATTTATTAATGCATAGAGCGACTATTAATTACTTCGTTTTATTGCAGTCGAATGTCATAGTAACAACGACTGCCCGGACGACGAAAGTTGCGAGGGTGGCTCATGCGTAAAAGTATGTTCGCGAGTGCGCTGCGGGCCTGAGGCTCACTGCGTAGCGCGTGGACACACAGCGTCTTGTGAATGTGATACCGGCGCTCGTGGAAACCCCTGGACCGGTTGTCGCAGAAGTGAATGTACGATCGATGAGGATTGCGCGACATGGCTAGCGTGCAGAGTTGGAACTTGTCAGAACCCTTGCCCAGGAGCCTGTGCACCTACCGCTCTGTGCTCTGTTGTACGTCATGCCCCTACTTGTGAATGCCCACGGGGTACCGAAGGAAATCCTAACATCGAATGTCGACAAGGTAAATAATACAAAATTAAAAAATAATAACTTTATCCGCTATGAAATATAAGCAGCCAGAAAAAGAATGTTTGATTTGTTAAATAATGATTTGAATTATAAATTACTGTCATTGCCACGCAAATGATAGAACAATCGAAAAGTAAAAATTGAACGTGGTAATGGATTTTGTTTTTTTTTTTAGTACAATCACGAGCCGAGTGCGAGGCCGATGCTGACTGCGGTCCTGGTCTGGCTTGTCTACAAAGCTCCTGCAAGAACCCTTGTGAACCTACATCTTGTGGCATCCGCGCCGTATGTCGCGTGGCAAACACTTTGCCGTTCCGTACTATGGTTTGCGAATGCCCCAAACCCCTAACTGGAGACGCCTCCGTCCAATGCAATCCGAGTAAGTTATTTCCTATCAAAATCATTTAAATATAAATTAAATATTTTGATTTTAACAGATTTTACATTTCTTGAATTGTTTTTAATATCAATTTGTGTTTTTTAAACAGCAGTAATACGCTACATCTTATATTACAAACAGATATATTCATACTGTCAACAAGAAATGGTGGGTATATCAAATACCGGGCAAGTGGGTATTGAATATTGGACACTCTTCTGTTCCAAGCGCACAATTGTATATATGTACTTACACTTTATCTGTGTAAATATTCTTCAAACCTTTCAGATAATCTAGACCAATAGTTTTAATAGAGTTCGCGATACGTTCAACAATGACTTACAAACAAATGAGGTTGAAAATAGAAACTTACTTTTGGTTGGTGTTCACTAGGAGGCGAGTGCAGCGAAGATAGAGAATGTGGCGACGAGGAGCGTTGTTTGGAAGGTCGTTGTGTGGCTGTATGCGGGCCGGGCGCGTGCGGCGTCGGCGCTGAGTGCCGTGCCAGCGACCACCGCGCGGCCTGCACCTGCGTGCCGCCGCTCAAGGGAGATCCCAAGATTGCTTGCACGCCTGGTGAGTACATCTTCAACTGAAGTAGGTAACACAATACTACCGTTAAGTTTAGGTCTACCATGATTCATCACGATCCGTGCACGGATCTTAGAAGGAACTACTTAGAAGGAAAACCAAAGGAGTATGTTACGAATAAATATTAAATATTAAAAAATTATAATAATATTTAATATTTATTCAGAAAATTCAATCCATAAATTCCATAATATATATACATAACTTAGAAACTATGTTAGTCTGAAACGTAGTAAGTATTTATAGGCGATGAAGTAAGTACTAAATCGAATAATTCTAACACTACTATGACTAATCTATGACTACTAAATACTTATGAACTTTTACCCTTTTCGTATTAGGTGCACCAGGCCCTGAATGCACGGTAGACTCGGAATGCGGTGCTGCGGAAGCGTGCGTAGCCCGCCGTTGTGTGTCAGCTTGTGCCGGCGCATGCGGTACCGGAGCGCTGTGCGAACCCACCGACCACCGCGCGCGTTGTCGTTGCCCGCCTGGCACCGCCGGCGATCCAGCACGAGCCTGTTACACACGTAAATATTTACTTAAAAATACACATTATAAATTCCACTATTGAGAGATATATTATAATTTCTAATACAAAACGTAATTTTAAAAAAAAATATCTAAAAATCTATATATTTTTGTTTGTAGCTGAATGTACATCCGATGACAACTGTCCATTCGACAAGAGCTGCATCAATAGATACTGCCAAGACCCTTGTGTTCTGGGATCGCCATGCGGCCGCGACGCCACTTGCGAAGTAATCGCCCACGTCGCCACTTGCCGCTGCCCGCCAGGAACTCAAGGAGACCCACGCGGTGCCTGCATCTCCGCCGTCTGCCATTATAACGAGGACTGTGACGATACACAACTCTGCAACCGCCTTAACCGCGTCTGTCAACCAGCATGCTCAGACAACGCCTGTGCTCCTGGAGCTCTATGCACCGCCAAGGACCATAGACCCATATGCACATGTCCACCTGGTCGCACTGGTGACCCATACCTAAGAGGATGTGCCACAACACAAATCACAAGCGAATGTACTGTAGACTCTGATTGCCCGGCGCCACTGGCTTGCGTCAACACCCGATGCACTGATCTTTGTCTTGGTAACCCGTGCGAAGTCGGCCTTATTTGCAAAACTGTCGACATTTTACCTTTACGCGCAGTTGCTTGCGTCTGTCCGGATGGTGGTCGCGTAGCTCCCGACAGCGGATGTCGAGCACCACCAGAGGCCGAGTGTTCCAACGACAACGATTGTATCAACAGCCAAACCTGTCGACGTGGAAGCTGTGTCGAAGCATGCCGTGCTGACCCATGTGGACACAACGCCATTTGCGACTCAGTCGATCACGTATCACGTTGTACATGCCCACCGGGTTACAATGGAAACCCAAGAATTGAATGTAATCCAGGTAATTATCGTTACTGGTACATAAAACTATGGGTATGTTTTAGTATGAATTTATTTGTGTAAATGATGATCTGTTTTTTATGTTTGTAGAACCTAGAAAACCTCCCATCTGGGAATGCTACACCGATGAAGAATGTGGACCAGAGCGTGCTTGTGTTGACCGCACTTGTGAGAATCCTTGCTCTGGAGCCTGCGGGGCCGGTGCATTATGTCGTGTGATTGATCACAAGGCTCAATGCTCTTGCCCTAGAGGATACACTGGCGACGCTGCCGTACAATGCGTACCACGTAAGTTCAAAAGTATATTCATAAACATTGACAAACGTTTAATTATAATAGCGTAAGAATCAGCAATAATTTTTGCTTTTATTTCTTTCAGCGTCAGACAAGAATATCATCCAAGTTGGGTGCAAAGCAAATTCTGACTGCCCACTCTCACAAGCGTGCGTGAACACCCAATGTGCTGACCCATGCGCATGTGGCTCTAATGCTGAATGCAATGTAGTACGACATCACCCAGTTTGCTTCTGCGAAAGTGGATACTCTGGCAATCCATACATAGGATGTGTCAAAGGTAAATACTATAATATATTTCTATATATTTGCGTTACAGACAAAGGAAACTTATCAAAATTATATTTATAATTTATTTATACTTTGCAGTTGGCTGTAGTTCAGATACCGAATGTTCAGACAGCGACACCTGCTACAACGGCGCCTGCGTAAATCCCTGCCTTGTTGAAGCACCATGTGCAATAAGTGCAGAATGTTACGGCAAGTCACATCGAGCCAACTGTCGTTGCCCCACTGGAACTATCGGAAATCCATACAATAAATGTCAAGCAACAGAATGCGAGGTTGATTCGGACTGCAACGATAACAGCGTCTGTGTGAGAGGAGTTTGTCGCAACGCTTGTTCATCGGACGGGCGTAATCCATGTGCCAACAACGCCGAATGCTATGCCCGAAACCACGCTGCTTCTTGTAAATGTCCATCTGCGCTGCCACTCGGAGATCCCTTAGTCAACTGTCAAAAAGTAACTGTTATTGGAGAACCTGAATGCAGGACGGATGGCGACTGCCCTAGTGGCCATGCCTGCCTTCGTGACGAATGTCGGGAAGCTTGTAGTGAACTGAAACCATGCACTGGAAACGCTCGGTGTTCCGTATCTGACAGTATACCTTTCCGAACTTTGGTGTGCCGCTGTCCCGAAGGTTACATACCCGACGAAGGTGCCGCATGCAAACCTGCACAATTACCACCTCTCAGCTGTTCTTCTGATCAGGATTGCAGTGAGATAGAATCATGTGTCAACAGAATGTGCAGAAATCCATGCAATTGCGGAGAAAATGCTGAATGTTTCGTACGTGACCACCGTCCAGTTTGTTCTTGCAAAGAAGGTTACGATGGCGACCCATACCGCACTTGTCGCATAGTAGGATGTCGCTCTGACTCTGAATGCGAATCGCAAGAAGCATGCGTTAATGGCAATTGTATCAGCCCTTGCCTGCTAAATAGCACATGTGGACCAAATGCTGAATGTTTTGTGGAAAGAAACCGTGCCCTGTGTCGATGCCGTCCAGGCTTCGAAGGAGATGCTTATAAGGGTTGCAACGCAATTGAATGTAGATCAAACGGTGACTGTCCGCAAGATAAACAATGTCGTGCTCATAGATGTATCAATCCTTGTCTCTCTGATAACACCTGCGGTATAAATGCTGTTTGCTTAGTAAGAAACCACATAGCCGTATGTAAATGTGAACAAGGATATACTGGTAGTCCGTACATAGAATGTACACCTGCAATTACTGCGGAATGTTACGTGGATGCTGATTGTCCATCAAAACAGGCATGCTTGTCATCAAAATGTGTTAACCCCTGTACTGCTTTACGACCATGTGCTACTCCAGCTCGCTGTGAGGTGTCACCTACATTACCTGTCCGCACAATGATTTGCACCTGCCCACCGGGATATGTCAGTAGTGGTGGAGGAATTTGTAAACCCGTTACCCCAATCGCGGACGTATCTTGTGAAGCTGATAATGATTGTATCACCAACCACGCCTGTATAACATCTGTTTGTAAGAATCCGTGCGAATGCGGACCAAATACTGACTGCCAAATAAGAGACCACAAACCAGTGTGCGCGTGTCGACCAGGTTACATAGGAGACGCCCACACTGGATGCTACGAAATATTGTGCCGATCTGACTCCCAGTGTTCAGATGATGAGACTTGCATAAATAATAGATGTGTGCCGGCATGCTCTGTTGATTCTGACATATGTGGAGAATCAGCTGAATGTTACGGAGTAGAACATCGTGCCTCCTGTCGCTGTAAGATTGGCACTGTGGGAAATCCATCTATCGCTTGCACACCTATCAGCTGCCGTGCTCACTCTGACTGCCCCCCGGAGAAGGCATGTGTGAACGCTAAATGCGTTGAACCATGCAATGCAACAACTTGCAATGAACCGGCAGAATGCAGAGTACATCTTTATGAAATACGTTGTGTTTGTCCCCCTGGTTATGAAGGCTCTGGCCAATATTGCGTGAAAACTAAAGAACCACAATGTATCTCGGATATCGATTGTCCATCTGGGACAGCGTGTTTAGATGCCAAATGTGTCAATCCTTGCCTGGAGACAAAACCATGCGGCACTAACGCTGAATGTAAGGTTGTCGATACCCTACCTGTAAGAACCATGATATGTGAATGTATACCCGGATACAGTGGAAACGCACTTCTTGAATGCACACCTAACAGACGTAAGTATCTTCCGGTTAGATGTAAATATATATTAATACTTGATTGTTTTTCATACTCAAATATTGTATTTGTTTTATTCAGCTCCTACGGCTAAATGCATTCCTGGCCAAGGTATCAACTCGGCAGGAGAGTGTATTCCTTGCTTAGAAGAAGAAGGACGCGTGGTGGACTCTCGAGGACGCTGCGTGTGTGATTCGGAGCGGGGCTACACTCTCCGTGGAGAAATTTGTGTGCTTGTCGGATGCCGCACGGATAATGAATGTGATGACAGTTCACGCTGCATTAACGGAGCTTGTGTTGATGCTTGCGAAGCAGAACCATGTGGTTTACACGCCACTTGTGAAGCTTTCGGACACCGATCACACTGCACTTGCATTACCGGCTACACAGGCAATCCCAGAATTTACTGCAATACAACAACTCCCGATGTAAACTATCGAACAGACTTCCCACTGCCTGACATGCAGGTTTGTAAAATATTATTTCGATGTTATTTTTTCATCGTACATCCGTTTAAAATTTAAATAATTTAATCTCCTACAATAATAATTTTATATCTACAGGTCCATTGCTTAGCGGATGGTGTGAGCGTCAGTCTTAAGATCAAGGACTTCAACGGTGTACTGTACGTAAAAGGATACAGCAAAGACGAGCGCTGTCGCCGCGTTGTCCATACTCCAGAAAACCAGGAGAGCCCAGTGGACTTCACAGTTCACTTCGGCGACTGCGGACTTGTACATGTCAATGTAAGCCGAATTAAGCAAATTCATAAATGCAATAACTCAATATAAAATAAATCTCTACATCCAAAATTGAAACAATATTTTCATCAAATTTGCAGGGCCTGGCGAGCTTCGTTCTAGTAATGCAGAAACATCCCAAACTTGTGACATCAAATGCTAAAGCGTTCCACATCAAATGTATCTATCAAACGGGAGAACAGAACGTGACACTCGCCTTTAACGTATCCATGCTAACTACGGCCGGTACCATCGCCAATACTGGACCACCACCAACATGCTCCATGCGTATTGTATCACGAACCGGCGATGAAGTTAGCTCAGCTGAAATTGGAGAGAACCTTGTGTTGCAAGTCGACGTGCAACCATCTAGTAAGTCCTTTCACTTTGCGAAGTCAGATTGTGCACAAAAACCTTCTTCTCTTTTTTTATTGAAACATGATCAATTAATTAATAACGTATCTCCTTCGCAGGTATCTATGGTGGATTTGCACGCAGCTGTATTGCGAAGACAAGTGAAGTAGCAACAAATGTAGAGAATGAATACACAGTAACAGACGCAGATGGATGCGCCACTGACGCGGCCATATTTGGGGAATGGGAGCGCAGTGAAGACGGTAGCGCTCTGCGAGCGTCATTCAACGCCTTCAAATTCCCCAGTAGTGATAACATAAGATTCCAATGTAACATTCGCGTCTGTTTCGGAAAATGTCAACCAGTACGTATAACTTCTCCTGTTTCTTTTATAAAATAATTCAGAGAATTTTCTTGGTACTTAAAATCATTCATGGCAATTTCTGCTACTTAACAGGTCAACTGTCGCGGTTTCGACGCTTTCGGAAAACGAAGAAAACGAGAAGCAATCGATACTGATGGCCCTCTAACGGGCAACGAAGGACAACTTCGAGAGGAGGTGACCGTCGAGTCTAACCAGATCTTAACGCTGGAGCGGCGAGACCCGTCCCGAGTGGCTCGACAGAGAGACGGTTCGTCTGATAGCGCGAGCGGACCGTCCAGCGGGGAAGTGTGCGTGTCGGCGGCAGGGCTCGCCGTGGCGCTAGCACTGACAGCGCTTCTGGCGCTGGTGGCGGTAGCTGCCGCCGTGGCGTGCTGGCTGGTGGCGTGGCGCCGCGCGCGTCCACCCCCCGCGCCGCTGCCGCACCCCCCTGACTTCCCCAACCCGCTGTTCCAGCGCTGATCTACGCTAGTCCCGCGCCCCGCTCCTCCGCCGGCGCCGGGCGGTGTCGGCTCTTTCTTCTCACTCACTTAGCTTTAATCTGTGCGTGCCGTCGGAGGACCGCCGGGCGAGGGCGTCGCGAGCGCCGCGTGACCTGAGGCCACGCTCCTCGCCTGCGCTCGTAGCGCCCTGCTTAGGTTACTTTTATATTTTTACATGTATCTATATTAACGTGGAATCGTCGCCTCCTTCGAATTTTGTGATATTCATAATATAAATATTCGAACACACCATAATTTTATGTAAAGTAAATATTGATTATTATTTAGTATAATCAAACATTAATAAAAATAAAATAATAATAATATTTCGTTGTTTTATTACGTAGTAAGACGAAAGAGGAATAAGAATACGATTGCGACAAGTGAAATAATTTGTATATAAGGTAGAAAGTGTAAGTTGAGAGTTGTAAAAGTGAGAGTAACTGCTGGTAGTTCGTATTTTTTAAGTAGTAGGTAGTTCAGTGCATGCACGCCGCTATGGACAGCCCGAAAGTATGCGAAACGGAAGTCTAGGTGTACCTACCTAGTAGGAGTGCTAGTTACGAATGTTCCATGCATTACAAATGTTCGATAATAAATAGAATTAAAAGTTAGCTTCGGTAGCTCAACCATTTATAAAAGAATGAATAAATGAAAGCAATTTATGAGGCTATGATGAGTGACGACTGACGAGTCGGAAGTTCAAAGCCTGGGCGAATATGTTTAACATTATTATATGAGTCCTCTAAAGAAAGGCCATGTGGACCGCAAATACTCTAAATAGACGAATGACGAGCGTTTGTGAGGAGTGAGAACTGTCATCGAAAGATGAAGCGATACTCCACCTCACAACCCACACGCTAGAAGAAGAGTAGCAAGTGGAAATCCGCGATGTCTGGTGCTACGGGAAAATACGTAATTTTATCTATGTCTATTTAATTAAAATTACTCAAAATGATAATGTCAATTAAAAAAAAAAACAAAAATTCAAAAGTTGCTCATTACATTCAAAATTAGAAACTTAAGACTTAATTTCTGTGAATTTATTAGTAACTAGCGAAAATATGATCAAACGCATTCCACTACTATTAGAACAGACCCCTCAACACCGTCCCTTCAACGCGGATTAGAAACACCTGGGGAGTTAAAATGGCCACATCGAAGCAATTCATCTAAAAAAACAATATTGCACAGTGCGCAATGCAAACAAATGTCAAATAGCAATATTGCTTTCTTAGATGAATTGCTTCGATGTGGCCATTTTAACCCCCCTGGGCCCCGAGCTGCTCGTAAGTACCTACCTAGTAGTAAAGTTACAAAAACTAATACCTACCTGAAGTATCCTTATATAATTGTATATTCAAAACATTGAACAAATTGATATGGAAATATTAGAATTTCTAATATCCTTCCTTCCCGTTCAAAAATGTATAAGTAACAAGTAGAGGAATGATCTCCGTGGTCCAGTGATTAAGCGTTGGACTCACGATCCGAAAGTCCCGGGTTCGATTTCCGATGGGGACATATTTTGGACAGTTTGGTTAGGACATTACTGGCTGATCACCATATTGTCCGAAAGTAAGATGATTCGTGCTTCGGAAGGCACGTTAAGACGTTGGTCCCGGTTACTGCTTACTGATGTAAGTGAGTAGTCGTTACATGAGCCCTGTCAGGGGTCTTTGGCGGCTCAATAATAACCCTGACACCAGGGTTGATGAGGCTGGTATTCCACCTCACAACCCACACGATAAGAAAGAAGAAGAAGCTAAGTAGCTAGTTTATGTAGCACTGTTAATAATAACAGAATTATATTGCAAATAAAATTATAGTAATGGTAATTTACAACGACGGCACAGGTTGACAATTCGTGAGTGGGTATGTACGTGCAAATGGAATATGTGATAATGAAAAGTGAACGAATTATAAATTAGCAAATATCGTGAGGGGCACGGCTGAAATTAAACTTAGATACATAATATAATTCAGTACGATACGAAACTTCAATCCGACTACATCAAAAACCAATGGCTCCGAAAATATTTTCCGACAAGAAATATGGACTAATCAAGTAAGTTTCAACTGATATAATCTAGCCTATATGATTCCAATGCTGAGACAATGCCTCTGCCAGTAGAAAACCCGCGAAAATTTTATTTGTTTAAAAATAAAATAAAAGTATTCAGGCTACAGATTAAGAATAAAAATTTCCCCTTTTGAAAAAACTATAGTAAAAGGGTAGTTTTCAACTAGTCAAATCAGTTACTTTTTCTGAACTTCAAAACACGAAATTACTATGGAATTTGTATGAAAAAGCAACCTGTGACGTCATAGAAAAACGTGTCAAAATTTCGCACTTATTATTACATGTTTCTTTATTAAAATTCATATATAGGTTAAAAAGCAAAAGAAACCGTTTTTTGTCGCCTTTAGATCTGTCTTTATTTAGTAAGTTCTTCATTTATCTTTGACCTAGGAAACAATCCAATTATGCGTAGCAGTGCCTCTGATTTCCAACCTCGATTTGTGGTAGATCTACGTAGTGTATACATGTATTTGCCTGTTTTGAATGTGGTTTATATTCGAATTTACTGTCCCGTTAAAAATACTTTTTAACGAATAATTGGTAACGAAGCATTTCGTCTATAAAATCAAAGGCAGCTAAATGTGTCTCAAGTATTCAGAAAACAAAAAATACCTGCTATTATATTTCGAAAAGGTAACGACGAGTTCTATACAACCTAGTATTTTTAAATTAAATTTTAAAGTAAGTTAGTTGCATTTCTTAGTAAAATGAATGCCCAAGTAAATAAAGCGAGTTAGCTAAGTTATATGGTGATTAGGTGCCTTTAATTTTAAATGTCTCTGTCGTCTTTTTGGCATGGTGTCGTGAAATGAGGAGAGCCACATTCTAGAGATGTTTTTCTCCTATTCCAGCAGAGAATATTTTTGCTTTGTTAAATAAATGTAAATGCAAAATCTTCACGAAAGGATCCCGGAAATATTAGAATTTCACTTTAAAAACAATGTTTTCTTTTAATAGCTCCCTATTTTTACCGAAATCTTCATAGATGATTCATAATTTTATTACATAGAACATGAATTATGCTTAAAAAAAATTAAAGAGCGGCAATATGCAGAATTTCTACCGTTTTTCTGACTGAATTTAAAGTGTACTTTCAAATTATGTTTCATTAGAAAATGTAGGTCTCTAATCATAATCGTTAGACAGACTAAGAAATCTTTTCAAGCACACAAAAGCCATGCCTCTGGACAGTGAATGACTCGAAAATGTATCAAACAATATATTTCTCAATAATTCTGACAGTTTTTTAATGAATTTTTGCCAAAATAAATCAACAAAGTAATTTCTAGCAAAATCAGGTGCACGCTTTAACAATTAAGTTATAACCCTGAGACAAGCGCTAGCGCAGCGCGGCACACCAATACCAACACGGCGCATGCGCGGCCCCCTTACCCTCCCCCCCTTCCTGTGCTCCCCCCACTACTGACTAGCAGATCGCATTTTGTTTACCAATTGCTGCGGCTTGCGATTGACGAACCAGTTGGTCGGCCAGCCGAACCGACCTCGCGCGCGACTCGCGGCCGTCATTATTTCACAGTCGCGCGTCGCCTGCGACGCACGCGACTCCATTCTTCGCGATATGACCCAGTGACGTGATAGTATGAATAAAACCGAAGCCCCGAGAGAAGCCGCCGCGCCCAGCGTGGCGATCCACGTGGACCACTATGACGACCCGGACAGTGCTCATGCAAAGCTTCTCGACCTACACTCACCAGCCCCGATCGTAACGCCCTCTGGGCAAATGCGAAAAGTGAAGAGTTTCACCGATACACACAGAATTCGCGACGTGAGTGCCGCTTCTGGTGCAGCATCCGCGCGATGCCTTCGCCCCTACGACCAAATCGCCACAAATCCTGAAGGTTCTGAGTGTGGGACCAACCATTATGGTGCTCCTTCTATACGCTCCCTTGCTTCAATCGGGATGGGCTGTACGGATGGCCGCAAAATGGTTATCAAGCGAGTGCCTACGTCGCCCACCGAACTGTTTCATCTAGTACGTCCTCCTACGTGAGTATTTCCGCGGGTGAAACATCCTCTTCGATGTCATTATTCAATTGACGTAACCGTCATCTACTTTTATATGCTTCATCCATTTAAAGCACAAAGTATTCATAACAAGTATAAGGTCCAGGTGAAAACACAGGCTGTTTATGTAGAAAAATCTCATAATCTTTAACTTTCATTGGTATAAGTACTAATAAATAGTAATATTTGGTATTGTTTTATTCTCAATAACCTTACCAAATTCTTACATACGATTTCGACAAACTGTTTTCTTAAGATTATTTCTATAAAAAAGAGACATGTTAACCTTAAACTAACCTAAGAATTGTTTGCCTCATGCTCTTACATTTATAAACTATAAGTGGGTTGTTTTTTCCCTGTTTGCCAGCAATGACCAAGGATTATAGATTATATAACATAGCGATTATTGGGAATTGATTTACCTGTAAAAATAACGCCACTTTATGTATAAAAATCACAAAAAGTGAATATTAACTGAATAGCAGCTGTATTATTTAGGCTGCGACCCTGAACAGCTATGATCATGAGATGATATCAACACACCTGATTATACCGGAATTCAACACAATAAAAGATGTCATATAATGCTCATTACTAGTCACAAAGATAATAGAATATGAGTGCAATATGTCCAGCCGTAGTACATACGACAGAATCGTCAGATAAACATGAAATTAACTTTTTTTATTAATCAAGTATCCATTGAGTTGGTCATAGTTATTCAATTTACTTGTTTGGTTTTAATTATAAATGAGTGTTATAGGTATGCCACATTAACATCAATCAAACATGAATATTTTGGCAAAATGAAAGTGATTTTTACAGTTAGGTGCATACTTTACTTTCATTTGTAATTCTCCCGCGCTTCACGAAATACCTACTCGTATAATTTGAAAGATGGTTGAAATATGGTAATTTCTTAAGTACTTACCACAAAGGAACTTGTACAATAATGAAACACCTATATTCGCGATAACGTGAACACAATCGATTGTATTGTTGATTAATATTGATGAATTATATAATGATATATTACTTATACAACATTATTATTCATCAAATAGACCGCAACAACATTTAAAATACCGTGATTCTCATATACATATATGAGTAACATAATAATATTATTAAACATAGCAGGCGAGGAGTCACCCCCCGGCCGGCCGGCGGGCCGGTCATGTCAAATCTTCAGGTTAGGTAAGCGGACCCTGTGAAAAACGGGATAACGCTACGGAATTGATAATGATGATAGCAGGCAAGGAGTGGGTGTACCATATAAATCTGTCTACCTCTTCGGGGGTATGGCTTTGAAATAGACTACTCTGGGCGCCATCGCACTCGCGTCAGACTGCGGGGCAAAAGGCAAGAGAGAAACCACTGCCCTATTTTTCCCTAAAAAGTAGCATGGAGACGAATGCTACACCGACAAGAGCGTGGCTCTTGATGGCATGATGCTATATTATGCGTTATGTTGTAATATATTATAGAGTTTCTGTTGTTTTTATTAAACACATTTGCTTCATACATATATACAGCAAGCGGACTATAGAATTCCATTTGCAGCGATCCTGACACACTTCTCTTGCTTCCTCCACATTCATCAATCGCTTCATACACGCACGCCGGTTCAGAACAGATTGTACTAAACCTTTTCTAAGGACATCTCCAATTATTATTTGCTTTATATATTACGTATACTTCATCCAAAAAATTCAAATTATTCTTATATTCATTTCTGTTCAAAATATTTATGTATGTAACATTCTACTCCCTCCCTCCCCCCCCTCATAAAATATAAAGTAAGTAGACAAAATTTATAAGAACGACTAAAACAGTCACATGTAGAGATTCGCAAACCCACCTGCAAATTACTGCCGACATAATAAAAATAACCGGAAACAATTCGACTTTAAAATGGTAGTGAAGTGTCACTCAGCAGATTATACGGGATCGAACCTCTCTATAATGCGCTATCGTATGATGAATGATGATTACCTCGAAACCAATGGTGGCTAAGCTAGTAGCAGCCATCATCTCTGGGATTTAAACATATCTCAGTATCAATGATAAATTACTGAAACCAAAACTGAAAGCAATACATCACGTTATCAATGTATGCAAGTCGTGCAATAAAAAAAGTGACGCAGACGAATCATAAAAAACAATCTAATAGAACGAAATCAGAAAAATATAATTGCGTGTGCATAATATACATTGTTTCACGCAATCAATAAAATGTTAGTTCGTTAATTAAATAACCATGACAAATAAGTACAGATGATTGTATTCAATTTCAATATGAGTAAGAGTATTAACTTCTAATGCGAAATGTTACGATAGCGTTGTTATACAACATTTCTTCTTATTGTAGATATAGTATAATTATTATGGAGAATCTGTACTTATTTACTTTGGGAATGGGAATATTTGTAGAACTTGTATTTTTTTTACCCATTTGTTATTTCTTTTGAAATCGGTTAAATATAAGAGTATCAACTTCTAATGCGAAATGTTACGATAGCGTTGTTATACAACATTTCTTCTTATTGTAGGTATAGTATAATTATGGAGAATTTGTACTTATTTACTTTGGGAATGGGAATATTTGTAGAACTTGTATTTTTTTACCCATTTGTTATTTCTTTAAAAATCGGTTAAAATATAAGAAATAACTCAGAAAATTTTCATTTCTTATCTTCACCTGCTCTATCCTTGTCTCGAATACATTAGTGAACGATTATAAATAACCCCGACGTAGCTAATTAAACGTTTTCTGTGTTGTCACCCCGCCATGTATTTGCAGTGTGGTGTTTTTCATCATTGCTAAACGCGGGTACACCAGTTGACTGCATCTCCGGCGGTTCCGACGAACATTAATATACTCCCTCTACCAAATCAGGATGTTAACTGCGGAAAAGACCATTTTAGCTTCAGTCTTGTCCGTTTAAAAGCCAATTTCCTTCATCGTTGTGTTAATAATTCCATCCATTCAAACTACTTATTCCTAAAGTCTATCGTGTCCTCAGCATTATTAAAACGTATAAATTGTTTCGGTAATATTTATGTCAATCAATAAACGTATTGTAGCAACGCGTAAATTGTATGGTCAACGCATGTTGAAATCATTTGATTTGTTACTACCATTGACAACTGTAATGAAATGAAATAACAATCTCACAATTTTTTTTAAACGTATTTATCTCTTTTTTTAAGTTATCAAGCCTTGTTTTGTTTTATTTGAATGTATCCCAGTGATCCCACAGAGATTACATTGTTTTTGTTCCAACAACTAAACTTAATAAACCGTTATTATATGTACGAGTAGAGCTTATCTGTTTTTATTAACAAAAATGCTGTTTGTCACAACCACAACAGACCTAGAGCTACCGCAGCACAATAAGTGAAAAGGTAATAGAGTTTTGATCTAGATGCATTAACATCTTAATTAATAAGTTTAGAGAAAGGAAATGTTCCTAAACCTAAATAAACATTATTATTCTTCTCAGACTTTTCAAATGTTATGTATGTTTTGTCTAGTGTACTATGTTTTAAACGGAAAACGATATACCTATGTTTGTATAGAGGTTTTGCCGTTTTAGGGCTTAAGAGATAGATTAGAGTTAGATTTACCGAGTATGTCCCTATTCAAAACCGAAATTTCCGATAAAAAATCCGATAGAACGACAATTTATGACCTCAAAACTTGCTAGTTATCAAAAGTACTATAATCTTTTATATCACGCTGATAACGCAACCTCTGCAGTCATGACATGGGAAGAAAATTTACGAGACGTCAGCTGTGACAGTGAACTTGTTGAGAAAATCTTATGAGGATTAACGTAGGGGAGTACGAAAGTAGACCTTCAAGTCCAGTAGGAGATAAGACTGCAACTCTATCTAGTGCCACGTATCTCACGCAACATTGTTACAATTGATCGTGCGCGTCTTATCGCTCGCCTACTTGATAAATTATTTTAAAATACGTTTACACACTTACACGCTGACAGCCGGATTATTGTTCTCAAAATTGTCACCAATCGCTTAGAGATAAATGCTCGTTGGCATAAGTATTTTTAAAACACGAATTCAGTCGGTTATTAATATTTGATCTTCTACCGCGTACAATATGATTTAACATTGTAGAGCGAAACCTTTTGTTCCATACAAACTTTATCCAAATTGTAGAATTTATTTTCGAATAATTAAAACTGTTTTTCATGAAAGACTTAGGGTGGTATTAATAAACGAATCTCAGCTGAGACTGCCCCTCAAGATCATGCTCAAGTCTCTGTTTTTATATGAGAACTGTCACATTGACATGATCTTGAGGGCAGTCTCGGAGCTGAGATTAGTTTATTAATACCACCCTTAAATTATCACATTGATTTTAGCTCACATAGATTTATTTATAGCATTTTTCATGGCTGATTTATCGTTTTTTATCTTTAGATTATCTCAACAATTCCTTTCATAAAAAAAAATACTTCACCGATGATACAGCTTCAAAACTTTGTCAATTTAACACAGTACAATGGAAGTGAATATGATAAATTAATCTGTTTTTCCCCCTAAAATTGTAGGTATGCCGTGTGTTTGTTTCTTAAATATATCTTAAGATAGGTACCTATCAAGGTTTTCAGTCTAATCACCTGATCGTTAATCGTTTGTCGACGTAATTAAGCGAGTAAAAGCCTTTAAGCTTTATGTCGTCATTGCCATCATCCTAGGATCATCCATCTTTAATCCAAACAGCTATGTTGCCTAGCTATGTCAAGGCTAAATGCATGGAAATTTTATCATTAAATAACTTTCGAAGCGTACATAGTCACACGAGCTATAATGTTTATAATTCCACCACTTTTGGCATTAGTGTCTAATTAATGATAAACTGAAAGTATCGAGTAAAGCGGCCACATTAAGACCAACATTTGACAGAACTTGTTCCCTTGTCAATTTCTACGACATGCCTAGTATAAAAAATAGCGTGAAACAATGTAAGTTTTTCTTCGAAGCCATGGATCTCTATGTTTAAACAACAAAGTGTAAAATGCAGTGTCTTGACCTTACCGCCCAGTCGGCGACAACTCTATTATAGATTGTGTTATCTGCTTAATGTATTTTAGTATTGTATTTATTTTGTAAACATGTCACCCCGTTTAAAACTTAACACAGTGTCTACTTATTATCTCAGACACGTTACATATGAGTGAAATATTTTTTATTTGCAAATATTTACTTTAATTGGAGTAATACCTACTCGTCATAAATAAATAACCATTTTTGCTTAATGTGGTAACTTATGAAAACTACAGGTGAATAATAAAGAAAGCAATTGTATGTGAAAAATTGGTAGGTATATACTTAAATAGTCATTGACAAAGAAAAATGGCTGAATAACGCTAGCCTTAAAATGACTCATAACCTAATGATTAGCTGATGATGTCTCGTTTTAAAACAGCTTTAATGTTTAAGTAAAGTGTGACAAATGTACCCCTTTTAACGTAAGTATTGTTTGTCTGTGCAGGCCGCCTGATGAGGACACGGCATCGCATGACAGTGATTGTGATGAAGAGGAAGAAGATGCGGAGACCGAGCACCTCAAGCCTAGGAGACCCTTTTGGGCGAATAAAATCCAGTTCGTGCTGGCTTGCGTCGGTTACTCAGTGGGCCTCGGCAATGTATGGCGCTTCCCATACTTGTGCTATAAAAGCGGTGGAGGTAAGTTATTCAACCTTAAAATCGTTGACCTCGTAAGGTCAGGATGTAATAGTACCACTCCCGCTCTTCCTGTGTCGTAAGAGATGTATAATGGGGACAGGCAGTAACGTCTTCCTGCGTAAAAGGATGTGATAACTAGTTTTCACTTAGTGATCCGGAGTCGCGATTCAACGCATTTCTTATCGCTACCCATAAAACTAGACAAAAAAAAATCTGTTTAACGTGCATAATCAACGCTTCCGGGATAAATACAGTGTAAAAATGTCACTCCAACCATTGTTAATTTTGTTCTCTTTTAGTTTCTATTAAATTCCAGACCGGACAGCTATTCATTCGAGGTTAAATGTTATCTATCAAATGGCCGCTGTTGAAATCAGTACTTCAAGAACTAGTGCAATACTATTATTCGATACTTGACTAAACGCTTGACAAAATTGACGAGAAATGGGTTATGTAAACTATCGCAAATCAAATTTTATGCTTTCGTTTTACTTTAAAGCAATATAGCTAATAATATGCTAGAGTGTACCTATATATTACATTCATCTTAAAGTAACGTTTATCAGGGGGGTTAAAATGGCCACATCGAAGCAATTCATCTAAGAAAGCAATATTGCAATTTGACATTTGCGCATATAAAAGTAAGTGCGCAATGCAAAAAAATGACAAATAGCAATATTGCTTTCTTAGATGGATTTTTCGATGTGGCCATTTTAACCCCCAGGTATTCAATCAATTCAGGTTTACAACATAAATACATTCTACTAAAATAGATAGGTATGTTAGAATTATAATATGTACACTTATCCGCTAAACTCTGATTGTTCAGATTTTTATCAAATCAAACAGAAAACAAAATGCCAGTTTATATGAAGTAGATACCTACAGAACAGACCTTTTGCTTTATTTCTCATTATTCATGCTTAAATTGTGGTTTTATGTCTATTGTCTTTCCAACTTTATTTGCTTTAATCGAGCATACCTAAATATAGCTTCTATCACGAACGAGTCGAGTGTCACGTGCATCTCTCGGCACTTCATTTGTTACCGTCACTCCAGCGGTTTGGTACAGATAGACCTATAAGACATAAATAGAGTCCCTTGAAAACAAACCAAAAATACTGTGTGTAAAATATATAGGTAATACTAGCGACCATCGGGTGCAATGCTGAGGAAAAAATGAAATTATTTACGACATCACATTAAAAACCTCAAAAATAACAGTATTTCTCCACTATTTAATGGATGTTATTATACTGTAGACGAATTTTTAAATGATAAGTTTTGATTGTAATACCCACTTCCTCTCTTCCCTTCAACGTTGCTGTGCCCTACAGGGTCCATGTTTTAGTTCCTATGCCTATGTAACACCCCATTGTATCACATGGAATGCAATAAATAATTGAGTATTGAGTACGTATTTTAAAAAATGTCAAAACTAAAATGTTTCAAACAGTCCAAAAACTACCTAAGATAATATGAGACATGTGGCAAAAAACATGTTACGATCTACAATTACACACTAAACTGTCACGCCTTAGAATTTCCTAGATAAAATCGTGACCAACATTCGTTTTATGGCGGATTCTTGGTAAACGATAAAGCCTATGTATATACATATTTGTGTTCAATTTCAATGAGAAAACTTATTTTTTGCAAGCCACTAGGCACTTGGTAAGTATGTATTGGCGCTAATAAGTTGTCCTCTTGGTCAGTGTCAATTCACTCATTAAGGTGACAATAGGATCGTGTCCGGCGTGGCCATGCGACACTCAGGAGGATATCATCCGACGCGTTTGCCGTTTAACATCATACTTAGTAGAATTAGTAATGCACGAAATTCTACTACCTACTTATACATATATCTATGTCGATGAGTACCTATCTTACAATTTTTACGAGTAACATGCAAATAAACTCCACTAAAATAGGAGCAAGGAGAAAAGAACAAAACGAATATACAGTTGATTGAATTAAATGCAAACTTAAAAGAAAGTAAATTAGAAAAATAGAATTGTTTCTGTCAAAGTGTCATCGTGTTTAAACACTCGAAATTTTCAATGAAGCTAATGTTTTAAGTCGACAAAAGATTATCAGCTGTACGAATGAAAACTGAAGGCGTCATCATTTTAATCAAGCGTCATGTATTGTAGCTGTTATCTAGGTACGTCCAGATAGAGAATGATATGATGGAAATAAAAATAAAAATCTATTTATTTTAAATATTATTGACAATAACAGTGTGTGAAATCGTGCGCCGCCGGGATGTTTGTGTCTCCACGCGCTAACACACGCTACTTCTCACTGAGGCACCAATACAAACCGACAACACTACAAATCGGTGTGAATTACAGCTGATGCCTTCAGTAAACTGATACTTAACTACTCACACACGACCACTAGAGATATCAAATGATTTACTGCTTCCATAGTTGGTTGGGTAATGATGTCTTACTTGCATATACAAAACATCTCATTGTACACATACCTACTGCGAATCATTTGTTTAAATAGTTTCACGAAAGTAGCTATGTTCATAGTATTGATAAAGACTTAAATTGTGTAAAATGCCAATTACCTATAGGAAAAATGTTGAGCCTTATTATGATTCACTGTAATTGACGAAGCAAAGAACTTCTGAAAAACTTTCGAATGAACAGTAGTTCATGTGGATCTTGAAATACAAATGGATTAATCATACAATTATCAGAAATTAACATTATCGGGCGATTTATAATATCAATGTATTCTTACTAGTAGTTGTGTAGTAAAATAAGATAAGTTGTTAGTCACCTGACGTATACACGTATTGATACTTAATAGGTACCTACGGCGCGATATTGACTTCCTGTATAACTGCAGTAAGATGTCGGCTTGTATGAATAACGTGAAGTGAGATAAGCAATCAGAAACACGAGAAAATGGCAGCAGAACTAAATATATTCTTGTAGTGAATTTCTAGGAAAACTACGTCTGGACACAGACAAACGACAATAGCTAAATTAGCGAGCAGTTTTGAGCCAACGAGTAGGTTAATTACGGCGGTTCCTGTAGGTCAATTTGTTGATATCAAGGATACTGTTAAGGCAGAATGCGGTCCAACTACATGTAATTGGTACTCATTAGGATTCGTTCTGATTATTTAACAGTTCAGCATCGTCTCTGCATTCTCTAACCCCGAACCTGCAAGCATAGCTTGTCTCACTTACACATTACAACAGAAGTAAAGTAACGAACAGCATAACTAACGTCGTAGGTTGCACCTTTATCGCACCATACATACCTGAAGTAGTAAAATAATTGTATTGTTTCGTTTGTTGCAGGTGCTTTCCTCATACCGTACTTCATAATACTCTTAGTATGCGGCGTGCCCATGCTGTTCATGGAATTGGCGGTGGGCCAGTACACGGCACACGGGCCCATAGGGGCGCTTTCGCAAATATGTCCACTCTTTAAAGGTAAGACAACATTTGCGTAATGAGGATTTTCACACACATATTATAAGACATACGAGGGGAGGTCAAAAAGTTCGCGGAATGAGGGGGAAGGGGGTCGAAATTAAACACGAAACTATTTTTCCTTTTCAATATATTCTCCCTTAACCTTAACACATTTTCCGGATCTATCAAATAATTTGTTTATTCCATCATAAAAAAAAGATTTCTCTTTGCTGTCAAAATAGGCCGAAATTGCAGACTTGACTTCTTCATCATCGCCAAATTTTCGTCCACGCAGTTCCTTTTTCATTTTTGGGAACAAATAATAATCGCTGGGGGCCAAGTCTGGACTGTAAGGCGGGTGGTTTAATTTTTCGAACCCGCATCGGTGAATGGCAGCCGTCGCAACATGGCACGTGTGGACGGGTGCGTTGTCGTGCAAAAGGAGCACACCTCTTGACAGCTTTCCTCTTCTTTTTTCCTTGATAGCCTCTTTCAATCTATCCAGTAAAGAAGCGTAGTAATGTCCCGTTATAGTCACACCACGATCTTTATAATCAATCAGCAAAATACCTTCTGTATCCCAAAAAATAGTGGCCATGATCTTTCCGGCCGATTGTGACACCTTAAACTTCTTTGGAGGAGGTGTGCCTTTTTTATGCCACTGCATCGACTCTTGCTTCGACTCAGGTTCATAGTGGTGAACCCAGGTTTCATCTCCAGTAACAATCCGGGCCATAACTTCTTCCTTATTCTCTCCACAGAGCTCTAAAAACTGGCGAGAACACTCGACACGCTCGCTTTTTTGAAGTGGCGTGAGCATTCTTGGAACCCATCTTGCGCTGACCTTAGTCATCCCAAGATGTTGATGTAGGATATTTAAAATACTTGTTTCGGATACACCGACCATTGCTGCAAGCTGCTTCTTTTTCAAGCGGGTATCTTCTAATACAAGTTTCTCTACTTTTTCGATGATTTCCGGTGTGGTGGCCTCAATGGGCCGTCCGGAGCGGGGGTCATCTTCAATCGACTCTCTTCCTTGCTTGAAAAGACTATGCCACTTGTAAACCATGGTTTTACCAGGGGCAGAGTCCGCGTAAACTGCTAACAGCTCTTGAAAAATCGTCTGAGCGGATTTTCCTTGCTTGGTGAGGAACTTAATGACGGCGCGGTGTTCAATTTTCTCCATATTCGCTGAGTTCTTCCCGATTCACTTGTTTGCTGGTCGATAGTTCAAACGTTAATGACCCGATTTGCTTCAAACTTGGTACATATACTGTTAATGAGGTGTGCAACTAGCGGCTACCTGTACGAGCAAACCAACCCCCTCCAACCCCTCCATTCCGCGAACTTTTTGACCTCCCCTCGTACCTATAATATTGGGGTTACGTTTAAGACATTTATTTTATTAAATTAACAAGGCAAATAACTAACGAAATTAAGTACCTACTTACACTTGCTGCAGAACATACTACTGACAAAAAATACTTTGAATTAAGAATAATACAAAGTATTTTTTGTAGAAAATTAACATTAATATGGCGGTAGGAACCCGACTCTATAATTTTCCTTCCCTTTAATACGGTAGATATAAAATTATTATTATTTACATCAATTAAAGAAGGAATCATACCCACGGTGAAGCCGCGTACTGAAGAATGCTCCATACCCCCTCCGATTGACACAAGGAATAGTGTGGTAAGGGAGTGTATTGGTGTGAAAGAAAATTTTGTGACGAGAATTGAGAAAGGGTTACTTAGACGGTTCGGACATGTAGAGAGAATGAATAACTTGACTTACAAGTTGCAAGTTGTAGAGTCAGAAGAGGAAGGACTAGGCGAACGCGTCCAAAATTCAGGATGTTTTAAAGAAAGGCCAGGGGGGTTAAAATGGCCACATCGAAGCAATTCATTTAAAAAGCAATATTCCAATTTTATATTTGCGCAGATAAAAGTATGTGCGCAATGCAAACAAATGTCAAATAGCAGTATTGCTTTCTTAGATGAATTGCTTCGATTTCGATTAACCCCCCAGGTCAAGAGTACTTTAAGCCGAAAAGCATGCCTGAAGAAACACAAGAGGTGTGTCAGGTTCCTGGTCCATGGGATTCCGTAGTCTCTGCCTACCCTAACTCGCCATCTTGTGTATATACATCAACTATTAAACAATAGGAAATCCTAGGTATTCCTAAGCTAATTTATAATGGCTGCATAAGGAAAATAACATTACCTACATAAACACCAGTTGGAATGTCAATTGTAATTTATTACCAACATTCTATTCTTATTAGAGCACTATCTGTGGAATAAAAACAAATAAAAGACAATTTTCGAACATTTTCATCATCTCCCGTTATCCCGTTTTTCACGGGGTCCGCTAACCTAACCTGAAGATTTGAGAGGTCCGGTTTTTTACAGAAGCGACTGCCTGCCTGATCTTCCAACCCGCGAAAGGAAAACCAGCCCAATATAGGTTAGGTCACAAATCTCCGAAAGACATTTCTCGGGAAAGTGGGTTTCCTCACGATGTTTTCCTTCACCGCTGAGCACGTGATAATCATTTATGATCCAAACATGAATTTGATAACAAGTTTAGGCCTATGCTAGGAGTCGAATCTGCGACCTAAAAATTGATATTCAAGCATACTACTAACTGGGCTATTTTTGATTATTTTTTGTTACTTAAAATTCTAAAATGACGGCGGCAAACTGTACTATGATGTCAACACCGCAAATACTGAAATAATTTGGGGGGTTCTACATCCTCGATACTGAACCCTAAACTAATGGGCGGTAGATTACATATTTTTAAACGACTGTTGATAGCAAGTTATAGGTATTTATGGTAATGCTAATGAAAGGTGAATGCAACTTTAACCATAACGTTTCCCGTTCCAGGCGCCGGCCTCGCAAGCGTGGTGATCTCGTTTTTAATGTCCACCTACTATGCCGCAATCATCGCGTGGGCAATTTACTATTTCTTCACGTCGTTCAAGTCCGAAGTACCCTGGGCGAGCTGTGCCAATCGGTGGAACACGCCGCAATGCTGGGTGCCCTACCACAACCACACCAAGCCCAACGGCTCCCAGACACCTACGGAACAGTTCTTCGAGTAAGGTTTGATTTTTGTTACACGCCCAAGCAATACCCTTTACGTCTGCTACGCAAAAACTCTACCATAATCCTCTAACAAGCCAGCTCGTATAAATATAAAGAGCATACCAATGTAAAAGTTGAACGTGTCCAGATAGAATCATGAAGATAACACATCCTGGTTGATGCGTTTTACGTCATATTAACAATCACACACGAACAATCTTAATATTTAGTCGCTTCCGGTTTGAATATATCTATTACCTCACTGTCCACGCGTCCGGACAGGATGTTATAGATACGTCAGATTAATAGAAGGTTAATATTTTTTATTGTTTGTACACTATAGTTTAATTATTATTTTACTAATCAGTAATCAACAACGCCCAGTATAAAAGACGATCCCTAATTTATAGTTAATTAACTACATTATAATGTCTGTAATAAAACTAAGTAATTTACGTTGTTGTATCTCGATATAAACATATACGTAGAGTTCACGCAGCAGAATACTAAGTATGAATTATGTATTTGCAGGAAGAAGGTTCTGAGCATGAGTGATGGTATTGAGTTCCCCGGTGGCATGCGGTGGGAGCTGGCAGCTTGCTTGGTCTGTGCTTGGGTGTTAGTCTACTTCGCCCTATGGAAAAGTATCAAATCTTCCGCCAAAGTCCGCTACATCACCACTACACTTCCCTTCCTGCTGATCATTGTATTCTTGGGCCGATCACTGACGCTGGAAGGTGCCGACGTAGGTTTAAGATTTTTCTTCAAGCCGGATTGGGAACTGTTAAAGCAATCGAGGCCCTGGGTGAACGCGGCGTCACAGATCTTCAACTCGATCGGCATCGCGTTCGGATCCATGATAATGTTCGCCTCGTACAATCGCTTCGACAACAACTTCCTGCACGACACGCTGGCCGTGTCGCTGGTGAACGCCGTCACCAGCCTCATCGTCGGAATATTCACCTTCGCCACTATCGGAAACATTGCATTCGAACAAAACACATCAGTGAAAGACGTCATCGCTGATAGTAAGTATCTTAGATATAATGTCTTAAATAAACTTTATCTTCATGTCTATGTTTTGTCATTATCTAAATGTATTCTCCCTGTTTCCAGGTCCAGGTTTGCTGTTCGTCGTGTATCCTCAGGCTATTGCAAAAATGCCGGCATCACAGTTATGGGCCGTATTATTTTTCTTCATGTTCCTTTGTCTTGGACTTAACAGTCAGGTGAATATTCTAATATTTATCTTAATAAGTCTTTGTTGTCAACATACGACATTATTTGACCAATTTGTGTTGTTTCAGTTCGCGATTGTTGAAGTAGTGGTTACGTCAATACAAGACGGATTCCCTGACATGATACGCAAGCGGCTCGTATACCATGAGTTGCTGGTGCTGTTAGTTTGCGCCGTGTCTTTGGTGTGGGGTCTACCGCACATAATACAGAGCGGCATATTCCTGTTCCAACTCATGGATTACTATGCTGCTTCTCTGAGCATCACATACCTCGCATTCTTCGAAGTAGTCGCCATAGCCTGGTTCTATGGCGTCGGCAGACTATCTCGAAATATCAAACAAATGACTGGTATGCATTTAGTTTTTCTACTTACGTAACCGCTTTCGTTGTTTTAAATAAATTGATGTCTGCAACGGAAAAATGTTGCGACACTTGCAAGACAGTGGGCACGCTAATAATAGGATTTGTAGCCCAGTTTCCGACCCACGCTGAATCCCCTCCGGAGTTGAAGTCTTTGACCTGTCTGGACCTAATTTTGTCATTGCGTTTCCGAAAAGACGTCACTGCTAATATTCTCCGAATACGAGAAAATATACTTTCGTTTCTATACCATGAAACACAGTGGATGATTCAATATAATCCTCTCGTACAATGATAGACTGGCTTATTAGCCAATCCAGCATTTTTAAAGTAGTGTAATGACAATGTTCGTCATTGTTATGAATAGCTTGCTTGATACACTTGTTATTTCGAGGTTATTATATTGTAAAAACATTTCCGCTTAATCGTGACATATTGTGTACTATTCACTAATAAGTACTTATATACAGTCGGTATACCAGTTTTAACTAGTTACTAAGCAATAAAATGACAAGTCCGTCAACAATATTAATATATTATAATCTCTCGAGTTGACGTAAAATATGCCAATGTTTGTCTGGTTGTGCAAATATTTAGACTCCGGTTTATGAGGATAAAAGAGTTACAAATGTTTCAGGTCGTTACCCGTCGCTGTACTTTCGAGTGTGTTGGCTGATAGCGGCGCCGGCGCTGCTGCTGGCGCTGTGGGTGGCAAGCCTGGTGGACTACACGCCACCAACTTACCGCCAATATGTTTACCCAGCCTGGGCACAGGTCCTCGGTTGGATTATAGCATCACTCTCCCTACTTTGCATACCAGTGTATGCGGTCGTCGTTATTATTAGTTCCCCCGGGAAAACCTTGGGAGAGGTGAGTTACTTATTACGCCAGATACATAATTAAGTATGACTATTCATTCGAGTATTCGAATTTTAAATTATCATTCATAATAATAAGTTTCAACAAGTTACCTATTTTTAAAAATAGAAACGCTTCAGTTCGATGATGAGTTCCATGTGTGTTCTAATTTTGTGAGCTAAAAGCGTTACATAAAATACCTATTATCTGCAACCGTGATATTTCACTGTCTAAGTCCCACATCAATCATATAGAGTCACACGAGTCGAGTATTCCCGAGGACGGTAACATTCTACTATATCGCGCAGACCTTCCGCTTCCTCAATCAGCCACCTCAACCTTAACTTGCATTGTAAATATTTTATGTTTCGAGATAAATATGTACATCGATAAGATAAATATGCAATGTTATTTCTTTTTTCAGAGACTACGTCATTCCATACGCCCGGCATCGATATGTGAATGTGGTATTAGTGGTTGTGACATTTGCTGTTCCGAGTCTGATCCTCCTGAAGATAAAGTGACGATCAACTAGTCCATACAGTTTAAGTCATTGGTGAAACAAATACAAGTCGTGTCAGACACGACAAGTACTCTACCTACTTTAACGATATCAATAATAAATAAGACAATAAGATAATAGAACAAGACGTTGTACCATCATTATTATCATTAATTTACACTGAGGCGGAGATCGCACTCGACCTAAAATCATAATCATGTAATGGTGACACAGTTTTCTTCGTACTCGAGTTGTAAATGTGCGCAGGCGGCTAAGGTGTGACTCGGACAACTTCACGCCGATCACTCATTATGTAGATTACACACAGATAACAAGCATTTATAAGGAATTTACGTGTTAATAAACAATGACACACTTAGCGGGTAAAAACACATAGGTACGCGTTTTTAATAATCCTGTGTCTGATACGTAACTAATAAATCGCGCATCTTTTCGATTTTGAGTGGTTATTGAGGTACAGATTTAATATAAATACCGTGTACGATACGAATCTACCTACCTACGTGCTCTTAATGGCCCAAGAGGGGTTAAAAAGCAAAAGCAATTTGACATTTGCGCATACAAATGTACACAAATGTCAAATAGCAATATTGCTTTTTTAGATGAATTGCTTTGATGTGGCCTTTTTAACCCCCAAGGTCACGAAACTATCGAAACCTTCGCAGGTTTACCACGCGGTTACCATGTTATTATAGGCATATCATCAAATTCGAATATTTATTGTAACTGAAAACACTTAGTTTTAATGTTGACATTCCAAAGTTATATTGCGAGACTGTTAGTGACGATGTATGTATCTCGACATATCTGATGGCTATCATTGTGTTCATTCTGATATGATTTGCGGGCCAGCCTACTAACATTCAACTAAAAGGGCTCAGTTTTGCATTGATAAGATAACAGTGTATAAGTTAGCTTTAAATTGGGTATCTATCCCCAAATATCTACTGATCAAAATCATTTTGTTTTTAATCCTCAATATTCAATATGTTAAAATATTCTATTGCTTATGTAATAAGCCTATTTATACAGTTTCCAAAACCACAACTTGTGATGAAAGACATTCCAGTAGGAACTACTTTTAAGTGTAAGTGATAAGTTGAATAAGTATTTATTCTTAGAAATTACCATTTGAAGTGTTTAGTGTAAGAAACATAACTGCATCACGCCTGTATCCCCAAAGGGGTAGGCAAAAGTGTAAAGAATATGCACCCACTCCTCACAAGAACAAAATGTAATAAAACAAACTACTGATATAACTACTCAATCAAATATTACACTGATGTTAAATAATATACAAAGTACAATATCTCCATACCATATCTATTATAACAATGATGAATAAATCTAAATTATGTAAATATTTGAATTGTAAATACATAATTGACTACTGTCACTACTAGAATTATAAGAATTAAATAAGTACACAAAGGAAACAAATCTGTGTTTTATTTAACATCATACTTATATCTAAACACATAGTCAATATATACTCTAGTTAGATTAGGTACCTACAATAAAAATAAAGTCATACCATACAAAAGGGAATTTATTTTCTTTTTTTCTTGGGGGTAACAGGTACTTCATCTTCATCATCACTTTCTTCATCATCTTCAGCTTCCATAGTTTCAGCTGTAATATTCAAAAATATATCAGATTTTAATTAATAATCTCATGTAATGACTGAAAAGATTAGATATAGATTCTTTCCTGGAGACAAATTGTTTAAACAGTTTTGCAGGTCATTGCAAAATTGTATATTTAGTATTAAGAAAAATAAGAGGTTCAGTAAACCAAGACAGATATCTCACTACAAAGTACATCTACCTTAGGACTGGACTCCTAAATAGCGACAATGACTGTTATCTTCTGATAGCCCACCTCAATTATGAGTTTTACATGTGTTTAGCCAAAGATAACTGTTTCATTAGTTAATTTATCTACACAACAGGTTTATAAGTAAACCACAACTTCCTTCATGGTAATTGATTAGAGAATTCAATTAAATAAATCATTTTCTCGCTCAATATTTGCATGCCTTACAGTTAAAAGTTAAGGTTCCCTCCACTAAGGAGAAATAACCTAACATATTCTAAAAGTAGTTTTAGGTTAAAATAAACAACTACAATTTATGTAGGTCTCAAAATTAACTTGTGTATATTTACAATCGGTATATTATGTCGAAAACCAACCTGTATCTCCAAAATTTTCAATCAAATTAGTTAGTGCAGCATTGGCACTCTGTTGAAACTCTTCCAAAGATTTCACAAGATGACATGGTTGTGTACTAGTTTCCTTTTTCACTGTTTCTAATACCTTCCCCTCTTCTTTAATTACAAGCTTTATTTCTTGTAACATATTTGTAGTAATTATTTTATCTATTTATGATACCTATATACCCAAAAATCAAAACAAATAGACGAACTGTCACTGTCAAATATTTTAAGTTTCTTTTTTTTAAGACAAGGGACTACAATCCGTACAGCTTTGTTTGAGTATATTTGTACACCACTTGTTTGATCACCTGCAAAAAACGGAACGTTATAATAGATTTTTATTATCTGAATATACAATAGCCGTTGAGAGTAAGCGAGATAACTGTTTAAATTTATCAAAGACCTTGTATAGAATAGACGGAGCATATTTAAGACGAAAGAAAAACATAGGTTTTGTCTTTCGCACTCATATGAGCCGTCATAAGTTAAAAAGAGATAAATATACTATCGCCGGTACGTCTTTTGTACTCGCGTAGCGGGTTTGTTATAGAAACGTACCTATTGTATATGTTTTTGTATCAAGACCACTAGTGCCGTTCCATGTTTTTATCGACATTATTATCGGCTAAATATTTCATGTTAGTCCAAGATCTAAAAATTTATACTTTACAAATTGAATGATTAATTAAATACAGAAATAACGACCTAGTATTCATATCTGGGTGGGTAGAACCTCAAGTAAATTAGTTAAAACGATTTACTTGTTCAACGCAATTATCATCGACAAACTTGTTAAAGGTCAATTTAACATTTCTGAATCTATGTCATTTCGCAAGGTGTTATGGCCGAGGAGGTCAGGACGGTCCATCTAGTCCAAATATACTATAGTATCATTTTAATACGACATTGCGGCCAGGTTGCTATAAATCACATACCTACCCCGGGAAGAACGCTTTGTTTTGTTTTCGCTCTAAATCATGCTTGATTCAAAAATATTTTATAACAATTAAATACACGTTTTCTACGTTTTTCATTGACTTGACCGGGAATCGAATCGGCTCTCGATACAAGAAGCAGACGACCTTCTAGTATATTTCGGGGATTATCTTAATGCGATTAAAGAATAAAAGCAAATACTTCTTTATAAGATTTTTATTCAATATAGTTAGAATACAATGACCACGAAGCACTGAACAATTCCGACTTTTGGTGATAAAAAAAAAATATTTCCTCTTGTTCACTTTCTTTAGAAGTGTATAGTGTCGGCTCTGGTCGTTATAACTTTACCTGCAAGAATGGCACATATTAACGTGGAGCACACAAATACACAAGCATTGCATGTTTACACATTGCACATAGAAGGAATAATCACAGGTACTTACAAAAATAGTTATTCATACTAATTATTTTGTGCAATAGAGAATATTTGTATTGTATTGAATTATTTTTTCCATGCTTATGTAGAATACAAAAACGAAATAGCTGCAAATTCATCTATAAACTTATAACTAAACTTAAACTCACCTTATGTGAGATATGTGAGTGAATATTGTTGGTACTGCATCTTTATGTAATATTTTTGTTTGGTATCCTGCTCGATAGAAAGCAAGATACATCGAAATGTAATTAGCACAGGCTTAAATAAGGAGAAGGCGTCCTTCAGAAGAGAGAATCATCTCGTTTCATGGTCTGAATCTAATTGTTTCTTAATTTCTTGTTTCGTAAATTAGGATATTTAGGAAATCTGGAAAATACAATATCTTTATGTAATCTTCATCCAAATCGGAAACAGGTCGAAAAATAAATTAAACGTGAATAGAATAACACAACATGTAGATGTTACATTCAAACATAATATTATGATATCGACATCAAAGGACAACACTACTTATAATACTTTGGGTACATGATCTGTCAAAGCTGATTAACGTAAAATGTGAAATCAATTATTTGTACAAATGTGACGGCTTTGCTGAAAATATGCGTCTGCATCGTGTTTAGGGCTCAATAAACTTTACAAAAACCAGACCAGGTAATGTATTTCTTGCACACAAACATGTATTATGTGGTCGATAACTTACCCATGGTGAGACATAATTGGATCGTTCTCCATTATAACACCCATTCTACTCTCACAACCAATAGCTTCGCAAGCCATGGTTCATAATGAATAACTATTTCACAGATTTTTTATATAAAAAGTTAAAATAACGTCCCAAAACACCAAAAAACTAACTGCAGGTTTGGTATCCAGCTGGCTACCACAACATCTCAAAACGGTCAACACTGACGTTCTAGACAGCGGTGTTTGTCTATGTTTGTTTCTTTTTTTCACAGAGATTGTTGCCATAGGGAAGAAAGAGAGCTGTGATAGTTTGATCGTCACTCTAAATTATTATCTGTCTATTCTACAGGGTGTCCCGTAAAGAGCACGACAGACTGAAATGTAAGGAAGATTGAGGTGTGCCCTACTCGATAAAAAAAAATGACCTCAGTAAAAGTGTCACCGTTTTCGAGATATTCCCGACTTTTTATTTTTTTCGACAAATTCCGCTTTTGGTCAGTTTTTTTGTTGCTGTGTGTACAAGAAAGCAGATAACTCTGTAATTTATTTTTGTAAATATTCTAGAATAGTAGATCTACCATATTTAAATACTATTTTGCTAAATATCATTAAGTATCTTTGAAAAAAAAAACATTATTCTTATTATTTTTTTGTACAAAAATTATTTACCTCAACTTTGGCATTCGGTGGTGAAAAAAAAATGTACTGGACTGTCACTGCACATTTTACAGATAAATTACTTATTTAATAAGGATTTCAGAAAGGTATAATACTGGCCATATTTTTGTAGAAAAAGAAAAGAAATTGCCAGTATTGTGCAAAAGGGGCTAATTCACATTAAATTTGAATAATAAATAAAATACACATGTTTGAGTAAAAAAATCATTTTTTAAGCGAGAAGAAGCGCGATCGTCGCGATTGAGTACCCGTCGGAAGGATGTGGTGCACGAAATCGTACCCCGTCTAAACGTAGTTAGACATAGTGTTGCTTACCAACAAGTTTACCTATACAACAAACTGCCTGTTTGTTTTAAAGAGATAACAAATAACACTATATTCAAGTCACGATTGAAAGCCTTCCTGTTAAGTAAATGTTATTATTCAGTTCATGATTTTATTGGTGATAGAGTTTGTGGTAGACTAAAACGTGATTAACGACTCCCTTGCAATGTTATACGGTATTTTTTTTTTTATTTTACTTTTGTTTTCCTTTCACGTTTGATGGTAATATTGTGACCTAAAATTGTAAAATTACTTATGACTACTTATTCTGTTGCATTTTTATCTTATATTCTTTTAAATTTTTATTATGTTAAGTTCATTTATTTTTTGATTGCTTGTTAAACTTATTTTGTACCATTCTATTTCAGTATTTCGAACACAATTCTTGTAATTGTTATGCGAATAAATACTCATACTCATACTCAATACTCTAATATTTAGTCAATGAATACATCTAGTATGTGCTCGAATTGCCGGCCTTCTTGTGCGATACACGCGCGGCACCTCTTAATGAAAGCCCTTTTTAACCGTCTTAAGCTTAATTCTGATATTTCTTGGGCTGCTGTATTAATTTGTTGTCGCAGGTGTTCTTCACTCTGAATAGCTTCTTTATACACCTTGTCCTTCATGCAGCCCCAATAAAAGAAATCCAATGGATTTAGATCGGGGGATCGAGCAGGCCAATTGATTGTGCCTCCTCGTCCGATCCATCGACGAGGGAATGTAGAGTTTAAATGGTCGCTTACTTGACGGCCGTAGTGCGCGGGGCACCCGTCGTGTTGCAGCCACATTGCACGCCGCTCCGCCAGTGGAATATCCTCAAGTAAAATCGGCATCTGATTTTGAAGAAACTCCAAGTAGTTATTGGCATTGAGAGTGGGTGGCAGTTCGACCGGTCCTAGTATTTGGCCATTGTAGATACCGGTCCACAAATTTATTTTGTATTGGTATTGAGATCGATCTTCCCGCGTCTCATGTGGATTGGATATCTGCCAGCTATGCAGATTGTGTAAATTAAAATAGCCATCGCGCTTGCATGATGACTCATCGCTCCACAAGATTTTATTAAAAAAATTGGGATCCGATTGATGTCGTCTCAGCATTTCTCGGCAAAAGTTAACTCGTGCCGGGTAATCCCGTGGCTGCAAACTTTGGACTCGTTGAATGTGGTATGGGTGATACGAATGACGTTGCAAAATTCTGTAAGCCGTAGATTTTGGAACCCCGGTACGTCGTTCGATCATCCGCACTGAAGTTGAAGGGTCTTCTTCAACTTCGTCCAATACAATATCTTCCTCTGCCGTTTGTGGTCGTCCTTCGCTCGTACGCTGCCCAGGTACACGCCCGTCAGAAATGGCTCTATGGGTTCGCGTAAAAACCTCATGACCTGGATGCCGGCGGTTAGGGTATCGCTCAGCATAAAGTCTCGCAGCAGCTCTGGCGTTACAGCGAACTTCGCCATAAATAAGATGCATATCTGCATACTCATGCGACGTGTACGTGGACGCCGCCGCCGCCATTATTTAAAGTTCAAGCGAACTAGCACAGCCAGTCACAGTTCAATTCACAACACAAAGTTCACAGATAACTAAGTCCAAATCGTTAGGCAAATCAAAGTCCGAGTTCCAAGCAAAAAACGTAGTACGATAGCAAAACAACAGCGGTAACAGAGCGACGACGTGTGCGCAGGAGAGCGTTAAGGATCGTACTGGCTGCCCTGGCTGGCGGCTGGCAGGCAGAGGAAGGGGCAGGAAAGTGACAAAGACAGACGCATCCTTTTGCTATCGTAAGAGCGAGATAGCAAACAGGATAGATAAGCACAATAGCAACGGCTGTAGATATGACAATAGAAAACTGTTTAATAATCGTTTAATTTCAATATATATTTTTACAACGTATTT
The DNA here is from genome assembly GCF_024362695.1 of Pectinophora gossypiella. NCBI lineage: Eukaryota > Metazoa > Arthropoda > Insecta > Lepidoptera > Gelechiidae > Pectinophora > Pectinophora gossypiella. Next base: position 9,381,183 of record NC_065409.1, read on the forward strand.
ATTTATTTTATTTAACAATAGTTACAACGTTTTCAGGTGGTAAGTATAATAGCTGATAGCGTCCAAGATGGCGATGGCGAGTGTTTTTTGAACGAGAGTTGTCCCAAGATGGAGTTGTTTCTGAACGAGTGAATGCAGTGAATGCCGCGGTTCGTCGCTGACGCACTAGATGGCGCTGTCACTTCCCGACATGCCCCCAGCCTTGGAAGGTCCATCTTCCAAAACGTTAACGCTGCTTGATGGAGATGGCTCCAGTGGTAATGGGCAGATCTTGGAGAACGCACGTTGAATGACGCCTGACGCCGTACGAATATCAGCAACGCGTGACACCCCATCTTTACCGGGATATAGACGTGTAATTCTTCCCATACGCCATTTCAAAGGTGGCCAATTGTCCTCTTTGATTAAAACAAGCGTATTAAGCTGTAAGTCGTCGGCCTTAGTCTTCCACTTTGTCCTCAACTGCAGCTCCGAAATATATTCTGTAGACCAGCGGCGCCAAAAATGTTGTCTCATCTGTTCTATGCGGTCGTAGCGAGGGAGCCGGTTGGCCTGCCTGGAGGTGAGATCGTCGTGCACCGGCGCTGTGAGAGAACGCCCGATGAGGAAGTGCCCTGGTGTGAGGGGTTGCAGGTCGTTGGAGTCTGAGGACATAGGAGATATAGGGCGGGAATTTAGGACAGCCTCAATTTGCGCTAAGACCGTGCTAAACTCCTCGAATGTTAAATTTGCTGTGCCTACTACACGTCGCAGGTGAAATTTGCAAGACTTCACCCCTGCCTCCCACAGCCCTCCAAAATGAGGCGCGTATGGTGGGATAAATCGAAATTCTATACCATTATTTGAAGCGAAATTGACAATATTAGTTTGAGCATCATCATCAAAACATGAGGATATTTCCTTTTGTGCACCTACAAATGTTTTCCCATTATCAGAAAAAATCTCTGTCGGTTTTCCACGACGAGAGATAAAACGTTTTAAGGCCAGTAAGTAATCATTACTTGAGAGACTACTTACAAGTTCCAAATGCATCGCTCGAGTTAGAAAACATATGAATAAACATATGTACCCCTTTATGAGTTTAGCCCCTCTGCCTTTGCGATTTAAAATATATATGGGACCGGCGTAATCAACACCACAACGAAAAAATGGAAACGTTTGCTCTAAACGCTCGGCAGGTAGGTTACCCATGATAGGGTTCAATGTTTTACCCCTTAAACGCGTACAAACAACGCAATCATAAATTACCTTTTTTGATAGGTTCCGAACTCCTAAAATCCACCAATTATCTCGTAAGTTGGCTACTAGTAACTGCGTAGCCGCATGTAGTAACTGCTTGTGTTCGTATTCACATAATAACACAGCGAAACGATGTTTACTGCAAAGCAAGATTGGATGTTTTTTATTATAACTGAAACTGGATGAATTACACAGTCGTCCACCGATTCTAATTACCTCATTATCGTCTAGAAAAACATTTAATCCAACAATTTTGTTGTATAGTTTCTTGTTTTTAACTGATTTTAAAGGTAATTTATTGCGTAAACAACAAAAAATGTCAGGGAATGATTGCAACTGAGCGAGACGGGCGAGCTTCTGCTCGGACGAGAGTAGTTCCTGTGCGCTTAAATCGATTACACGATTTGATCGATTGCCAGTAACGCTCGATTGGCTGAATGATTCATTGATCGATTGTTGTTTACGCGAGTTATTTATGAAGCGCAAAACATATGCAAATACGCGTTTTAATTTTATATATGACGAATATTTCTCAAAATCAATAACGTTCGGAAACTGTATACTAGTAGTTGTGGCAATGATAGGGTTGCCCCTAACTTCGGGTAAATTATTTTCAGACGGAATATTATTATTTCGCCAATTTGTTTCGCGATCGTATAAAAAGGAAGGGCCACTCCACCAGAGTGAAGAGCGGCTAAGCATGTCTAGATTAAGACCCCTAGATACTAGGTCTGCAGGGTTGTCACCACTACTTACATGTAACCACTGCATATCTCCTGTCAATTCGTTTATCTCCGTGACGCGATTTTGAACGAACGTTTTTAATAAATGCGGCGACATTCGTAGCCAGCCCATCACTATAGTGGAGTCCGTCCAGAAGAAGACATGATCGAAAGATAAACGCAGTGAATCGATTATTTTCTTATACAATTTCGCACCTATCAACGCGCCGCAAAGTTCTAGACGGGGAATACTCAATGTTTTTAATGGCGCGACCTTACTTTTTGCACATAAAAACTTTACAACAATGTCGCTGTCATCGTTATATGTCCGTATATATGCGCAGGCCCCATAAGCGGTCTGCGAAGCGTCCGTAAATATGTGAAGCTCGGTATATGGGTTGTTACCGCTTCGTACGAAGCGTGGAATTCTTAACGTATTTAAAGTCGAAAGAGAATCAATAAATTGATTCCATGTGCCAATGACGTCGCGCGGGACAGGCTCATCCCACCCGATCTTACATAACCAGAGCCGCTGTATTAGTACTTTAGATATAATGACGGCCGGCGAAAGCAAACCTAACGGGTCATATATCTGTGAAATGATCGAAAGCATATGACGTTTTGTTAACTGTGATACGTCATTAGGCTGCAGACTTGAAGTGAAGTATAAATTATCCGTATCGTTTAACCAACCTAGACCGAGAGTTTTGTTTTGAGTTAGCTCACCAACCGACAACTCCTTAGATATCGTATCGCACACGTCGAAGTTAAAAGTCCATTTACGCAATGGAAAACACCCGGATTTTAGGATTTCTGATGTTTTTCTGCAAATATCTAACAAAACATCTCGATCGTCGTGCCCAGTTATCAAATCATCTACAAAGAAATCATTATTTATAACGTCAGCGATGACGTCGTCGTTACAATCCTGAGCAAGTTGTTTTAAACACCGCATACTCAAGTATGGTGCGGACGCGGTTCCGTAGGTGACCGTGTTCAGTTGAAAGATTTTCAGCGGATCGGACGTCTTCTCTCTCCAAAGAATTAGCTGTAAATCACGCATATCTGATTGAATTAAAATCTGTCGAAACATCTTTTCGACATCAGCACAGCCGACGTATCTGTGCTGTCTAAAACGTAATAAAATCGAGAATATGTCATTTTGAAGTTTCGGTCCGATCTGCTGAATATCATTCAGCGACTTGCCTGAAGAGGCAGCTGCGCTTGCGTCGAACACGACCCTCAACTTCGTGGTGCTGCTACTCTCGCGGAACACGCCGTGGTGTGGAAGAAAATAATTCGAACTACCGTAAGTATTCACTTCAGTCATGTGATTCATTTGTTCATATTCACGCATAAATTCAACGTATAATTGTTTGTATGATGGTAAACGATTTAACTTACGTTCGAGCGACATGAATCTTTTTTCCGCCATATTGTAAGAGTCGCCGAGTAATTCGGGCGATTCTTTCAGAGGAATACGCACGGCGAATCTACCGTCGTCTTCCCGCTTTGTAGTATCCATGAATATTTTTTCACAATACTTTTCATCATCTGTGAGCAATTTGTCCACGCGTGGGATGTCTTCAACTTCCCAAAACTTACGCATTTCAGCGTCTAGACCTTGTACAAAATTGCACTGAATGTTGCCTTGAATTAATGAATTCGACTGAATAGGCCCTGATATTAACCATCCTAACTTTGTATTTTGCAGGTAAGGTCCATTGGGCAAACGAATTTTATTTTCGTGTAATAATTCCCAGAATTTATCTGCACCAATCAACAAATCGATGTCCGACGGCGTATAAAAGTTGGGATCTGCTAACGAAATATTTTCAGGAATGCAAGACATATCGATATCAATATGATGCGACGGCAAACGAGGAGTAATGCATGGCAGAACAATGCATGACATACTAGTATCGTAATCACTAGTTCTAGAACGCATATTTATTTTACACACAGAATTCGACTGCGTGACTGCTTGTCCCACCCCTGATACGTGTACAGTGGACTGTATTAAAGGAACGCGTAATCGTTTACTCAAACGTTCTGTGACAAAGCAATGTTGACTGCCATTGTCAAGCAGAGCGCGGAACGTATGAAAATTATTATCTTTGTCAGCTACTTCTACCAACGCTGTAGATAGTAAAACCGAATGGGAATTCGTTACCCCGGTATTCGAACCCGACCAAGAATGTAATGCAGTGGTAGTGTGCGATGGCCCAGCCCTATCATCAGCTGACTCGTTATATACCGCGGAGGGTTGGCCAGCGCCAGTATTATTTGACCTATCAAAATGCAATAAAGTATTATGTTTTAATTGACATTGTTTACAAGGGCCAAACAAACAATCATTTAGCGAATGACCTGAACGTAAACAATTACGACAGATTTGTTTTTCATCAACGATGTTAGACCTTTCTTTTACCGTTAGATTGAGAAAGACAGGACAAGTGTACAAAAGGTGATTGCCATTGCACATACTACATACGCGTTTTTTATCAAACGACTTGTTTGTTTGTTCCTTGCGCGTTACTACATAGCTATGACTATGCGTTTGTGACGTTGATTGAACTGGTTTTTTGGTCTCACTTATGTTCCTATCCTGCGTATTATTGAATTTAAACGTTTTGCCGTGGTTTAGGTTATCATTTCTAACATATCGGCTCGGTTTCGAAGGAAGGTAATTAATTCAGATAATTTTAGTTTATACTCCGAGTCAGAGTCGCCTTGCGAATTAGATATGATAGTTCCCTTATACGACTCCCACTCTTTTTCTGTAGAAAGTTCAAATTTGGAAACGATCAAATAAATAAGTAACGTGTCCCAATGGTCAGTTGGTTCGTTTAGAGTCTTAAGAGCTCGCAAGTTACGTAACACGGTATCTATCATCGTTCTAATCTGCGCCGGCGATTCTTTGATCATGGGTGGAATTTTGTACAACGCTTTGACATGGTTGTGTACCAAGAGCCGCTCATTATGATACCTATTTTCTAATAATTCCCACGCAAATTTGTAATTAGAAGGTGTGAATTCCAATGCGCTTATAACTCGTTCTGCAGTACCCGTAACTGATGAACGCAAATAGTGAAATTTTTGAATTAAATCGAGATCCGTACGTTTATGAATCAATGTAGAGTATGAATTTCTAAACTCAAGCCATTTGTCGTAGGAACCATCAAACTGAGGTAGTTTTATATCAGGCAATTTCACTTTCGATATAAGCGAATCAGCGAAGTGAACGGATTTGGAACTTGTTGTATTGTCCTCAGTATTAGTTAGGCATTTTGCTTTTGCCATGCAAGAATAATAAAGCTCTTCATATGATTCGCGATACTCCATGTTAGTTATAAGCTCTGCTTCTGGCACAATGCGCTCAATTTCACTCTGAATATCATTATAATTTTGAAAGGCATTTACCATGGCTTCGATACGCAACTGCAATTCGGCTTTAGCGACGTCGTTTAACGGCAAAGTTAATTTCTTGTCCAGGTAAGACTTGAAGTTAGTTACACGAGCTTTTAAAGTGCCTCGTTGTCGCTTAAGATCAACGAGAGCATCCTCATTCGATTTATCACACTCATTATCGCTACTCATATTGTCAGGCATTATGGAAAGACAAGGGTGAATACTTACAATTTCACGCGTAGCCCCGTCCCCCACGCATACAATAGCTGACAAGCGCGAAGTCCTAAAACGTATAAGAACACGGTTTTAACACAAATCGAAGCACAGGGATGAGAAAAGGAATAATCTTCTTCACCAGAGCGCTGCTGAAGATTCTTCTCCTCGTAAATCGTTTGCATCCAAGGTCGACGATTTCTTCTCGTACATACGGCTCGATGGACCAAATGTTTAATAATCGTTTAATTTCAATATATATTTTTACAACGTATTTATTTATTTTATTTAACAATAGTTACAACGTTTTCAGGTGGTAAGTATAATAGCTGATAGCGTCCAAGATGGCGATGGCGAGTGTTTTTTGAACGAGAGTTGTCCCAAGATGGAGTTGTTTCTGAACGAGTGAATGCAGTGAATGCCGCGGTTCGTCGCTGACGCACTAGATGGCGCTGTCACTTCACGACATTATTATAAATTATATCTTATTCCCCGTTGTTTTTTCTCTTTTATCTTATCTTATTCGTTTTTTTCCCGATGGGGATATTGTCGAAATCACTTTGTGATACTGTCCTTTGTTTGGTAAGAACTTTTCAGGCTTGAATCACCTGATTGTCCGAAAAAGTAAGATGATTCCGTGCTCCGGAGGACACGTTTAGCCGTTGGTCCCGGCTAGTAGCCGTAAAAAACACCTCCACCGACCCGCATTGGAGCAGCGTGGTGGAGTATGCTCCATACCCCGTCCGGTTGATTGAGGGGAGGCCTATGCCCAGCAGTGGGACGTATATAGGCTGTTTATGTATGTATGTATGATATCTTATTATATATTTAATTAGGTAGGTAGATATCCATGCGCTACATCAAGGTCATTTTATCGCGGTAAGTAGGTAAATAAGTATAGAGTTATATGTCGACTTTTTGATGATAACAAAATGTAATTTGCGATAAATATAGAAATTATTTCTGTGTGGTGAGTATGCTTAAATTATAAGAAATATTTTATCTTTTAGATGCCAGGAGGTAGGTGCCTACGTGATTTCTCTTTGGTTAATTATAGGTTATAAGCCGGCGAGCATGCATGAAGTCTTTAATTATAGTGGAAGACGAGAAAATGGTACTGTGTCAGGATCGTAGTAAGTAGAATTCCGTGGTCTCTGCCAACCCCAAAAGGAAATAGGCGTGATCTTATGTGTGTAGGTACGGTCACGAGCATTTATATGTATACACTTTGGTACCATGTCACATTAACTTTTTTGACAAATTGAACTGTAAGTCTCACTAAATGTCAAATATGTTAGTGCGACGGAGTCCTAAAGTGGGTACATTATATTGCTCATGATTGTAAGTATACTTATTGTTAAGATAGGTACCTAAATATAAAAACACTTGCGTAGACTAGGCATTATACCTACTTCAATTATTTGCTTAGTTTCGTAGTCTTTACCATAATAAGATCATATTTTTTCAATTTGACTTTTTTTTACTTTTAATTTAATTATAGAGTAGGGTAGTAGTATATTCATCTCCATATCCTCTCCGGCTGATTGAGGAAGTTCGTGCCTAGCAATGGGACGTACCAATATAAGTTAATAATCACTTATATTATGTAATATTACTTACATAAGTTTACGTCTATATTCTCCCTATCGGGCTAGTCAGTAAGTAGGTACATCAATTGCAAGATGAACTGAGTAGGCACCTACCCACTCCTTCTATCGTGTGGGTTGGTGCGGTGGATTACCAAACCTTATCAACCCTGGTGTCAGGGTTACTATTGAGCCCCCTGACATGGCTTATGTAACGACTGCTTTCTTACCTACCCACTGAGTTACCTAGATGTAGTGTTATGTATTTTATTATAATGTAGTTCTTGCATGACCACAGGCAAATATAAACTTAGAATAATTATTCCAATGGCCATGTCGCCAAAGCTAAATCTAAGAAAACAAAAAAAATATAAGTATTTCATGCTGCCTCATCTTGCAGAATATTTCATGTTACGTCTATAGTAATAAGATTCATTTCTTTAGTAAGTATGCAGATTACCTATAATCAGCTAATGGTATCCCAGGTAGCACACTGGCTGATTAAATGTCGAACCATTATGCATAAGCATATTATGCTATATTTACTTGCACGACTTTGTAGTAGGTACTAGGTATAAATATTAAAAAACTTTATTTGATGTTCAATTTTGTTTTTAAAATTACCATAGGCTCGCGTTTGACCACAATCTCACCTGGGGCCTGTTTAATAAAACTTACAATTGTAAATTACAATGACATTTGATGTACATTGCGGAGTGTGTGGTCACGATTATTTTGCAGTTTCATATTAGCTGCGTAATGAACACCAAATTGTCGTTGTAAATTTACAATTGTAAGTTTTATTAAACATGCCCCTGATGGTAAGTGACGTTGTGGTCGAGGGTAGATCACGCTTACCTAGCAAATGCCTATTCACTTTAGCCTTGAAGAATCCCCAGCACTAGAGCATTAGTATCTAGTCTGAAGCCCGAGGGTTTCGCCTACGGACGCGAATAGCATTAACCCCTAAAATCAAAATTATGTAAGTAGGTAGGTAAGTTACACATGGTTAAGAGAAATAACTTACTTGTTTCCTTCATAGCCAGTTCATCTTCAGTCAATATGCTCAGTGGCGTTGGAGTGTTCGCTTCTGAGCTGTAATTCCTTTGCACCTTTGCAGCAATCGGCGCCCTCCATTGCTCCAAGATCTGTAAAACCGCGCCATTTCAAATAACGATCATTTTTTAAAACTCTTTTTAAAATTTTTATTTTTTAAATTTAGTGGTGCTGGGCACGCACCTTACTGCCAATGATACGTCGCAATGGGATCATTGTAAGTTGTTTTTTGCACTTTTTGCGCGCGTGTGTTATAGTCGTGCGCACGAGTCGCCGGCCGGAATACAGACTGGTTTTATTTCATTTATTGAAGGACTCGTTCGCTGTGAGATAACGAGTTTTGAACATTTCAATGATATAATAGACGCTGTTTGCCACTTAATTGTTATAAAGCGTTACTTTTACGACAATAATAATTATGGTTTAAGTAGCAGGTAATTTATTGTCTGCTACTGGTGCGTTGCCAAAAATGTCTCAGTAGGTAGGTAGGTAGGTAGGTAGATGATACCAACGCCCTAAATTATATCTAAGTACGTAGGTAGGTGTTTAGACAATTAATACATTTCACATAGACAATAAACATAGATTCCCGATGGAGACATTGTCGTAATCACTTTGTGAGACTGTCCTTTGTTTGGTAAGGACTTTTCAGGCTTGAATCACCTGATTGTCTGAAAAAGTAAGATGATTCCGTGCTTCGGAGGGCACGTTAAGCCGTTGTTCCCGGCTATTAGCCGTAAAAACACCTCCACCAACCCGCACTGGAGCAGCGTGGTGGAGTATGCTCCATACCCCCTCCGGTTGATTGAGGGGAGGCCTGTGCCCAGCAGTGGGACGTATATAGGCAGTTTATGTTATGTTATGTACATAGACAATAAGTATGTACAAGTAAATGCGTAGAAGGATGTGGAGAGGATGTGGTTCAATTGGTGTTGTGTCGTTCCGCCGTTAAAAACTCTTTAATAGGTAGTAAAGGAAAAATTTAGTATCGATCGCCATCGACTCGCAAAGAAGCAGTAAGGACACTGGTTGCTTTTTTTTTCAAATTATTTTTTCTTGTACTCTGGCCTTATCTGCCTATAGGTTATGTAATAAAGCTCTTTGTACATAAGTTTTGACCCATTTTATTGCCGGGAACATTCCCAAAGTGAGAATGTTCCCGATTGTGCACGATTTATTACAACAATGTGATTTTGTTCTAAAACGTTTTAAAGTGTTATACCGACAACGTTATTTTTCACTTCCTGCCTGACAGAAAAAATACCGCAATAGTTAGGGTTCAATAATTACCTAATTATATCTATAAATTTAGCAGGCGTCAACATAGTCCGAGTTGTGTGTATTATTATTTAAATTATCAATACTTACTAAGTACATTAAATATTTATGTGAATAAGTAAAATCGATACTACGATATTTTATATTTGAGAGTTATAATTTATTCCTCTGCGTCATCTGTGTGAATAGAAACGTAAGCGAGTGACGTTTCATTGACAGGCAAAACTCAGAACAATAAGGCTTTTCGGCGGGAAACGGGAACGGGACAGTTGCTTTCTTCATTGAGTAATCTAAATAATTAATACGAAGTGGTGTTTTGTGGTTAATGATCGCATTAAGTTAGTCGGAAGACATTCGCGAGTGTTATTATATTGGAGTATTCAATAAACAAAGTGTATCTGCCTATTTTCGCTTCGTGCTGGGAAGCCGCTTCATAACTCAAAAGTTTATGCGGACTTTTGAGTTAATTCGTTTGGGGTTCGGAGTAGGAGTCTACTCCGAGGGTGGGGGCTTAGGTTTCATCATCATTCATCACCTTTCATCATTTCATTAATCATCAAGAAAAAAAAAATACGTAAGACATGGCTGTATGGGCATAGTTCCCTTTGCCTTACCCTTCGGGGAAAACCAAAACAAAAAAAAAAAAAAATCAGAACAATAACTAAAGCAAAATCTCTTTTAGTTGGCAGTATTGTTTTCTAGAAACATTGAGAAACTATTTCAGTATTGCCAAAAAAACATAATCCTCAATAGCAGGGTAATAAAATTGTAGTGTAGTATGTACCTATTGTATTACCGTGCTATTGTATAGTCACAGATTACTTAAAAGTTATACAAGGCAACCACAAATCGTTTATTCTAGTGTAGCCAATTGTAATATTCATATAAATTAAAAAAATAATTATAAATATTGTTTTATGTTACGAACTTAGTAGTTGTGTGTTATTAGTTAGGTACTTACATAATCAATTTCTGGGTTTGTTGTTTAACATGAGGCAGTTACTTAATATTAGGAAAATAATTAAATTACCTATTTTGCTTTAGGCTCGTTTCAAAAATTGCAGCACTGCTGTCAATTTTAAAACAGAAACGGGGAAATTTGATAACTATTTATAGCAACACTAAAACTGTCAGTTCAAGCAAGACATTCGGTGTTACATGCGACTTTTCTCGAAATTTGTGTGAACAGTCGGTGGATTTCTATGAGAAAACAGGGGTTTTGGGTTCGACTGTGACAGGGCTACTTTGTGAAAACGTTTGTTTTTGCGATTTATCGTAAACTACAGCGGTGGACGCGCGTGTTTCAGTAGGCAACCACAAGTTTCTGTGACGAGTTATAAAACGCGAATCATCCCGTGTGGTTAAGTGGAAAATGGCTAAGTGGGGAGAAGGTGACCCTCGGTGGATCGTGGAGGAGCGGCCTGACGCCACCAACGTAAACAACTGGCACTGGACGGAGAAAAACGCCGGGCCTTGGTCGAAGGAACGTCTAAAAGAACTTCTGAATAATTTAAAAATAGCTCAAAATGGTGTGGACTGTAAGATTACTGAGGTGGAAAAGATCGACGGCGAAGCCTCTGCGAATAATAGGAAAGGAAAACTAATATTCTTTTACGAATGGGACATTAAACTGAAGTGGGAAGGTCATATAGCTGGTGGCAAAGATGCCATTAAAGGAGAGATCCAGATTCCGAATCTTTCGGAGGAGAATGATGTCAGCGAAGTGGACGTAAGTATTCTATGTTTATATAAGTAGGTTTTTCATAAGTACTGCATTATATACCAACATAACCTTAATTTTTTCCTTTCAAGGTTTTTCCAGAACAGAACTCGATTTTCATGTATTCAGATGTATTATTCAGTGTTCAACAGCAGTCTTGTGGTTTTGTTTATATTTACATAATCTTTGGTATGTTTTCAATATCCCCAGTGTTGCTAAGAGATCAATGGAGGTACCTATCAATATTATACATTAAACAACCAGCAAAATAGTTGCTAGGTGACAAAAAAATAACTTGTAATTCAAAGTTTCAATCTAACAAAAAGAGATAAAAACATGGTGCCATTGGAATAAAGCTGTCCTCAATGTTTTACAGATGACAGTCACCATCAAAAGCAGCGGCGAGGAAGCTCAGAGAGTCAAAGCATTCATGCACAATGTTGGTCGTAACGAGATCCGCAAACAACTCTCAGAGTACATCCGTAGCCTGAAGGAAGAGTTCTCCAAAGGTCTCATTCTTCCCAAGAAAGGAGAAGCCCCAGTTAAACCTGACAATGTTTCCATGATTACCAGTGGATTCAACAAGAAAGTCAATATGGAGCCTATAGTGTCCCCCCAAACAAATGCACAAATCGGTTGCAAATTAGATACGAAAACAATAGAACTGTCTGAATCCTTCCAATGCCGAGCTCAGGAATTCTACGATGCAATGACGAGAATAGAAATGGTGACAGCATTTACCCAAGGTCATGTTAAAATGGATGTTGAGAAGGGGGGAAAATTCTCCCTGTTTGGGGGGAATGTTTCAGGGGAATTTAGGGAGTTGGTTCCTGGTAAGAAGATCTCGCAGTACTGGAGACTGAAGAAGTGGCCTGAACAGCATTTCTCGGAAGTCACTTTCAATATTGAAGAGAAGGTAAGGTGACAATTTATTGCATTTGTTACAGAACTATGTCCCTTCTGAAACGGAAAGTATGAAGAAAGGAAGTTTTCAAATCCTTTAGCCAGATATTTTGTTTGGCAATCTCCTCTTTAATTTTTATTAACGTGTTTAATTTGCACTATCATGGCCTGAAACAGAATAAGTACTGTAAGGTTTGAGAAATATAGAATGTTAATTAGTTTCAGGCCAAAAATTACAAACTCTACTTATCACTGTACTGTGTGATCTCTGACTATTTCAAAAACCAGGGTAGACCTTTTCCTAACAATACAAGCTGGAAAAAATAATAATGTGTCAGATTATTGGCATTTCTGTAATTTTACATAAAGCCTATTGTTTATAGATAGATAAAATACTTTATTGATCACAATGGACACAAGATACAGAAATATGGACAACAGATACAGAAAGGCACAGCAGGCGGCCTTATTGCTCATGCAGCAATTTGTTCCAGGCGACCATTGGGTACAGGAAATTTCAGTACAAGTATAATAGTAGTAGCGAGTTAGTGTATTCTAACATACAAACAATTAAAAGAACTATTAATTATTTCCAGGATGACCATACGTTGGTGACTCTGAAGCAAGACCTGGTGCCGGCATCGGAGCTTGATTCAACCCGGGAGAACTGGAAGAGATATTACTTTGACAGTATCAAGCGAGCATTCGGCTTTGGGGCATTTCTGTGATGCTTACTGTTGCGATTGATAGTTGAATTAGGTTGGTATTTCTTTTCTTTTAAGACGAGGTGCATGTTACGGTCATTATTCCTTTCAGTGAGCTACAGCAGACAAGGTAGCAAAAGTCGTAGTAGTCATGAGCTATATATGTGCAGTATACATAATATATCTTCTAGCAGTAATCAACTATGGTGACAAATCTCCAATCTAAGGGGGCTTAGAATGCGCTCTTATATGGCTGACTGTAACCGATCTTAGCAGTGAAGGTTCCACATTCACTGCACATCAGCAGACTTCAGATATACTACAGATAGAAATGTATAACTGGTATATGCCTAATATCTATGAATACTTTATTATGTTAAAGTGGAATAAAGTCCTCTGCTGACGAGCATCTGAACTAATTCTATGTTTTGTGTCACTTCTAGTCCAGCAGAAATGTGATTGAGGTATATTTGAAAAGTGAAAAAAGAATTGTTCAAAAACCACACTTTTGTCGTGTTCTCTCACTGATATAATGTGGTTAGAAGGTGATAACAAACCAAAAGCAAAAACATCCCTGATCTGGTGGGCTTTGCTTGAAATATAAATACATAACATAAACATAAACATAAACTGCCTATACACGTCCCACTGCTGGGCACAGGCCTCCCCTCAATCAACCGGAGGGGGTATGGAGCATACTCCACCACGCTGCTCCACTGCGCGTTGGTGGAGGTGTTTTTACGGCTAATAGCCGGGACCAACGGCTTAACGTGCCCTCCGAAGCACGGAATCATCTTACTTTTTCGGACAATCAGGTCGGCCTCCGTGGTCTAGTGGTTAGAGCGTTAGGCTCACGATCTGGAGGTCCGGGTTCGATTCCCGATGGGGACATTGTCGAAATCACTTTGTGAGATTGTCCTTTGTTTGGTAAGGACTTTTCAGGCTTGAATCACCTGATTGTCCGAAATATAAATACAGTTATGGGAAATGATTGATAGTCGCTGTAATCTGGGCACACCTATAGTTTATCTCTATGACATTCCTAAGTGATACAGTATTTAGACCAATTTTGTTAAAGAAATTAATACTTACTTTTTTCTTTTCAGGTTCAATAATATTTTTATTTTAAGTGGTTTTGTTGAAGAACAAACATCCAGCCCTAACATGCTTCTTCAGTGTTTTTAATGTAAATTTTGTAATACAACTGTGATGTATTATGTATGACCTATGAATTTTTATGTACCTATTAAATCTACTTATTTGTATAAAGATACTGTTTGGTTCGGTTTTTTAAAGCTGTATAATTTTACAAGTTTAAAATGGCAACACTATTGTGACAATGCGTAATTCAAGATGGCGCGGTTTTTAGATTATCTTATCGGACCAACGGAGATCCGTTTTTGTATGTTGAAATAGGTAGAAATAAATATGTAGCACTGGTAATGTTTGTATTTTCTCTCCTTGACTTATTTTATAATGCGAATCTATCAAACTTCGACCGGTCATAACGCGATATTCCTATCAGTGTTGCCAATATAAACATGTAGATTATATATAAATTGTCTTTTTGATAGGTCAAGGCTTCTCTGATTATAAATTCTTTTTTCTTCTTGAGTATAAAAAAACCTGCAATGTAATAGTTTTTTTTTGTATTTATTTAACAATGTTACTAATTCTCTTACTAAAATCTATTTATTCTCAACTGAAATCGCTTAAATCACTCGGCTTATATAATTTAAAACAAATATTTGGCCTTGTTATTAAAGTACGCTCGAATTTGAACCTCAACCCTTTCATATTGAAAAAACATAGTATTACATAGTATCAACTACTTAAAACATAGTTACTACACAATCGTGGCGATCCATATTCATAACTACTCATAGAGCACTCGCGTTTTTATTTTTCAAATTAGTTACGTGACCCTACATTTACAATGGTGCCGATTCGGGCAACCACCAATCTAAATTTAACTTAATTTGACAGGACTAAATCTAGCTATCTCTTTCCTGTACCTATTGTAAGTGAAGGACGGCACGAAGAGCTGTCAAACTAAAATTAGGTTATGGCTGCACGGTTTTGCCTTTGCCTTGCCACTAGGGAAAAAGGTAAAAAAGTCTGTCCGCCCGAATATGAATGTTAGTTTACTTTTGTACTGATGGCTGGGTAGCATGGTCGCATAATCTTAGTCGTAGCCTGTCCCTTATATGGGCCAAATAATAATAAGGTTTACATTTATTCGTTGTTAAAGCTGTACGGTCACGAGCATTAATATGTATACACTTTGGTACCATGTCACAATAACTTTTTGACAAATTGAACTGTAAGTCTCACTAAATGTCAAATATGTTAGTGCGACAGAGTCCTAAAGTGGGTACATTATATTGCTCATGACTGTACAGTGAACAGTCACTATCGACATTGCAAAGAGGGCAGTGCAAAGAAGCATAACACCCATATTCTAAGACTTTTTGTCGACTCATCCTCCATTCAACTCGTCCTCAGCAGTGTTTCAAATCGACATTTATGTGCTCGACTTGAGGACTTTTTTCACTGCAATCGAGCATATCTGTATACTGCCAACATAATACGAAAATAATGTCGTCATGCCATACTTTTTCTTCTTATCTTGTGGGTTGTGAGGTGGAATACCAGGCTTATTAACCATGGTGTCAGGGTTATGATTGAGCCGCCAAAGGCCCCTGACATGGCTCATGTAACGATTACTCACATCAGTAAATAGTAACCGGGACCAACGGCTTAACGTGCCTTCCGAAGCACGGATCATCTTGCTTTCGGACAATCGGGTGAGCAGCCTGTAATGTCCTAATCAAACTAGGGATCACAAAATGATTTTTGTGATATGTCCTCACCGGGATTCGAACCCGGGGCCTCTGGATCGTGAGTCTAACGCTCAACCACTGGACCACAGAGGTCGTTGCCGCCTCAACTAAGGACTGAGTCCGAGGAAGATTCGAGTGAACATATTGGATTGGAATACGGGTGTGAATGTAAATGTAGGGTTGACAACGAGTTCTCAATGTGTTTAAAGTTGTCTGAAATATGTATGTTTGCTTATTTTTATAAGTAGCCAATATGTATGTGTAAAAACATTCAATTTGTGGCACAGCCCAATAAATTATGTTAGATAATTATTATGGAGTTTCATTTGTTTTGGGTTATCCAACCTACTTTCTAATTAGTCAAATCAGTTACTTTTTACTAAACGTCAAAACACGAAACTATTGAATTTGTATAAAAAGGCACACTGTGACGTCACAGAAAAACGTGATAAAATGACGAACTTATGGTGCTCCCACACTTGCCGTTAGAAAATGTTTGTAAACATTTTATAACATCAAAACATTTACTAACAAATGTTAACAATTGTTGCATTTTGTTAGAAACTGTTACATGTTAAATTGATGGAAAATGTTTAAACATTTTATAACATCTAGTATTCGCTCGCAGTTTGGTTTCACCTTTCGTTTTTGTTTTGTTATAAAATGTTTACTAACATTACTAAACATTTTCTAACATGAAAATTTATTTTAACATTTGTGATTAAATGTTTGCTAACAAATGTTTACTAACGCTATTAAACATTTTCTAACGGCAGTGTGGGAGCACCAATAATTGCGTTTTTCTTGATTAAAATTCAAAATTAAGTTGAATAGTAAAAATAAAACCATTTTTATCAGTTTCAGGGGGGTTAAAAACAAACATAGAAACAATAATCTAAAAAAGCAATATTGCAATTTGACATTCGCGCATATAAAAGTAAGTGCAAAACAAATTCGACAATCATTAGTTTAGGCCTGTGCTGGATTCGAACCTGCGGCCAAGTGATAGGCAAGCGTTCTATCTACCAACTGGGCTACCGCGGCTCTCTCAGCAGCAATAACGTATGAATGAGACGTGTACTGGAATCAGCACACCAATATTTAACGTAATAATTATAGAAGATCTTAAAATCTACACACTTAGTCATTCATAGGCAGCAGGGGAATGGAGCATAGGTATTCTGTTTATAAAAAAAAAACATAAGTACCTACATAATTTAGATACGGACACATAATTTAAAATTGTGTGAGATAGGAAACCTATTAAGATAATTTCTTTCTTTTATATTCTAATTAGCTTTAGTAACGCGTGTCTTTGCACGTCTTTATCTGCTGGTTTTTTGTCACGAAGTGTTACAATGACCTCTACGCTTCTCTAAGTTTTGACTACCTAAGTAAGTAAGTACCTAATATTTATTATTATTTATTACTAGACCACCACTGCTTCTTGTATCGTGTAGGTTATGAGAAGGATTAACTGCATCAACCCTGGTATCACGGTTATTATTGAGCCGCCTTAAGCCACTGACATGACTCAATCCACTGCTGGGAAAATGCTACACTTACCTAGGTAGTAAAATTACCTATTCAAAATTCTTTAGTGTTGTCTATATCATATTTCTAAGAATAAGTAACTACGTCCCAGAGCTGGGCACAGACCTTCCCTCAATCAACCGGAGGGGGTATGGAGCTTACTCTGCTCCACTGCGGGTTAGTGGAGGCATTTTTACGGCTAATAGCCGGGACCCACAGCGTAACGTGCCCTCCGAAGCACGGAATCAACTTGTTCTTTCAGACAATCAGGTGATTGAAGCCTGTAAAGTCCTTACCAAACATAGGACAGTCTCACAAAGTGATTTCGACAATGACCCATGGGGAATCAAACCCGGACCTCCAGATCGTTAGACCACGGAGGCTGTTGTTCTATAACTAAATGCTTATGATATTTACTTCGCTTGGTGCCACAAGGGCTGAACCACATCTGACAGCACGGAACCGCAATTTCCTATGCTTCTATCCTTTCCTGTTGTATTGTACCTGTACGTACTTGTAAAGAGTGTAAGTGATATCGTATCGAATACTGAGGGGGATGATTTAGCTCGTGATTCTGAGTTAATATCAAGTGGAATTTTCCGTCGCAAAAGTATAGAATTTAAAAAAAAAAATAAAACAACATGAATTTTGCGACGCGCTTTTAACTCAGAGTCATGGTCTGAATCATCCCCCTTAGTACCCGTTACGATGTTACTAACACCCTATTATTATTCTGTAAGTAAGTATTATTTTTTCTTTGAATATTACTCTTAGATATAGGTAGGTATTATAATTAGGCTAAGGTAATGAGTGCATGCTTGCCAACAAACTGCCTCTGCAGTTTGGCGAGACTATTGTTATGTTAATATTATAATACCTCTTTGTGAATGAATAAAATAAATAAAGTTTTGAGCAACGTAGCCTGTAAAGTATCTCAGTAGCTATAAGTAGGTAGGCTACTTACCCGTTTGTTATCGCTTATAGTTCGCTTAGGTAACAAAGACTTAGTGACGAACAGTCTAAGCTCTAAGCAAGCGATTGTCTTATATTCGGTCCATTGAAGCTCCGTATTTATTTTTAAATTTATCTACTTTATATTAAATAGCAAAAACTGAAGTTATCTGCTGTGACCCCAGCGAGGCCAGGTCTTATCAATGCTCAGTTATTCTTGAACGTTCCGATCGACAACATGAATATACTGTGGTTAATAGTGTTACTTCATACTGTGAGTAATTAATTTCTATTTTTTTAAGATTTGAACAAATGTTCTATTTTTATCTATGTTCTTGAAGCTGGCAGGAATAAAAAGACATAAAAAACGAGTAAAAATATTCATTGCATTTCTATTGCGCATTTTTTCGACAGTAGTCTCTTTACTTGAATGTGAACAAATGTTTTATGTTCTTGAAGCTTGCAGGTATAGAAAGGCATAAAAATGGGTAAAATATTCATTGCATTTCTATTGCGCATTTTTTCGACAGTAGTCTCTTTACTTATCAAGTGAGGTCATGTTTTATACACAGTCACGCACGTATCAGGGTGAGCAGACACTCAAATCATCAGCTATATAATTCGCAGCCACTTTTGTCTTAATTAGTTATGTCTTGTCTTCTCTCGTCGGTCAGATTGGTGAGGTTCCCGAGAAATGCATTTTCGGAGGTATGTGACCTAACCTGTATTGGGCTGGTCTTCCCTTCGCGGGTTGGGAGGTCAGACATGCAGTCGCTTCTGTAAAAAACCAGACCTGTCAAATCTTCAGGTTAGGTAAGCGGACTCTGTGAAAAACGGGATAATGCTAGGGAGATGATGATAGGTAAGCAGGTATAGTTTGTCCTAACTTTCATAATAGTTTAGGACTGCGACATTATACCTCTATATTACTAACATGATGGACCACTTTATTATGGGCGATAGGACGAATTTCGACAAACATTGATGATAAAATTTCGTAGGTATACCTACTAAAGTTTTCGGGTTTGCCCATCGAGTATAGGATATTAATATTTATTTACTCTGAGACACTTGTGTTATATTATATATGTAAAATTAAAATTTTCACGAATTTTTCCGACAGGAAATTCCACTTGATATCAAGTCAGAGTCATGGTTTGAATCATCCCCCTCAGTATTCGTTACGACGTCACTAACACCTATACGTACTCGTATGGCTTTCTGTACGTACTTGTACAGGTTGTAAGTGACATCGTAACGAATACTGAGAGGCATGATTCAGCTTATTATTCTGAGTTAATATCATGTGGAACTATCTATCGCAAAAGTTGAAAATAATTTAAAAAAGCAGAAAAAATATGAATTTAGCGACGAAAAATTCTACTTGATATTAACTCAGAATCATCAGCTGAACCATCCCTTTCAGTATTGGTTATATGTCATTAATACCCTGTTATATACCTAATTAGTTCAATTTTTTTTGTATAAAATGGATTCTTTTATTTTATTTCAGGTGTTTGCTAAAACTAGAAATAGTTTTGGGTATTCTTACTTGAAGGACACTAAATTGGTAAGTCAATCTTAGGACGCTTACAGACCAGTGATGACTTGGTCGACACCATCGTCATTGGCATGTAAGCGCACTTAGAAAAAAAAAACAAAACCCGTTCGAGTGAACTTGATGGGTGCCACCTGGAAATTGGGTCGTGTATAGCCATGAGCAATAATAATGTACCCACTTTAGGACTCTGTCGCACTAACATATTTGACATTTAGTGAGACTTACAGTTCAATTTGTCAAAAAAGTTAATGTGACTATGGTACCAAAGTGTATACATATTAATGCTCGTGACCGTATTAGGTTCAGGAAATTCTGATTACTACAAAACACAGACGTGAAACTAACAAAAAACCTTTTTTTTTCTATTTAACATATTTAAGAATTATTTAAATCGAGAAAAACGTAATAATAAGTCCGACATTTTCTCACGTAATTCTATGACGTCACATTGTGGTTTTTCATACAAATTCCATAGTAATTTAGTTTTTTAACGTTTAGTAAAAAAAAAATGATTTGACTAGTTGGAAACTAGCCTATATTTTTCGATTTTGGTTTTGTAAGTAGTTGAGTAAGTGGCTAGAAAGACATTTCCGCGTTGCCACATTGGCTCAAAAGGCACTTTTTGCGATTCACGTACTTTATACATTACTACACACTATTCTATTTGTACTATTTTTAAAGGGTCGATGCGCGGTATTATGTTAAATAAGATAGAGAAACAATTACCTTATTAATTTGTATTTCCCGACGTCTCTGCCGTGTTGTAGCGACCGTGGTCACGGGATTACTGGCGCGAGTGGGAGTCATTGCGAAGGTGTTGTAGGTGTAACTACCCTCACTACTAAATACGCAAACGTAAATGAGGAACTTTCCAGAATACTTTCCCCAAAAACGATAAAGATGGCGACGTACAGATTTAACAATACAATACAATACAAATACACTTTATTGCACCAAAATTAAAAAGAAATAATTACAAAAGACTCTTAACTGAGTACATGGCGAATGGCGGCCTTATCGCTAAAGCGATTTCTTCCAGACAACCAACGTTCTTCCATTTAACGTGATAGTTACCTATTTATGTACCCCTCCTGTTGATCGAGGGGAGGCCTGTGCCCAGCAGTGGTATGTTTATGTACTGTATACTTACCTAAACTTAAATTAACCCCAATTTATCCTCAGTGCCAACCCTGGACATGCATCAACAACAAGCTCGGTCTGCCGGACTCCTTGCCTCCGCGAGATCAGTTCTCTGCTGCCCTCAGACTCCTTCTGCCTCTAGGACCCTGGCAGGACGTGGTGGAGGATGTCCTGAACGTCTGCTATGGAGACCGCCCCAGGATATACACTAACACTTGTCCTGGACAAGCGCTGTTGCATTGTACTGTGGATAACTTGATCCAGGTAGGTGCTAAGACCAGCTTAGTTCACATGTTCTTGTCGAGGAGACGGCAGATACCCCCGTGAGCCAGGACTGCGTCATACAATTTTGCGACTTTTTCTCGCATTTGAGTTGAACTTTCTACTTTGCCTTCATAGTCCCCTGAAAGAGCGAAAATAGCTTTTGTTAGGGTTTAAATTATCCGTAGATATGTCTCGAATAGCATTAAATATTTGGCTAAACAAAAAAGGAGCACTGATGGCTCTCACTCGGTACAAAGACATCAGGCCTAATAGTCGGGCGCGATCCACGGCTTAAGGCGTCTTCTGAGAGGATTATGTGTGAGATGATCAGCCCAGATGACACAGAAAGAGGGAAACCGTTAATAATGGCACGAGGAGAGCTTCAGCTCTTCGATCTATATAGGGGAAGAGAAGATCTATACAAATACTGCTGCTGAAGAGTTTTCAGTTGTAGATTTATTTCCTTTTTAGTGACTTTCAATGTATTTTCTTCACAGTATTGTCCAGATCAAAGCTGGAGGAAAGATGATGCGTGTGCGCCGGTATCCAGCCTCGCCGGTTTGATGTACATGTTCCAGCAGAGGTAAAAGATTAGTTCTTATTTATCTTACATTATTTTGAAATGTGAGACGACGATTTAGCTAAGATAAAATGTATCCAGAATCTGGGAATTAGACTCTAGGTCATTGACTGAACTTATAAATCCGTACCCACATTCCCGAGAAATGCGTTTCGGAGGTATGTGACCTAACCTGTACTCCTTGGGGGACCTGCCCATGCTTCAATTTTGCTAATTTTGTTTTTCAGTCGATATGAAAATCTCGAGATACACTTGCCTGCAGACAAACGACCGTCCTGGTTCTTGAAAAACGTAAGTAGAATCGTTTTGGGACAAAACAATGTTACTAGTTATTTTGATTAAATTATAACAAGGGGGTTAAAATGGGCATATCGAAGCAATTCATCTAAGAAAGCAATATTGCTATTTGACATTTGTTTGCATTGCGCACTTACTTTTATATGCGCAATTAATGTCAAATTTTAACATTGCTTTCTTAGATGAATTGCTTCGATGTGGCCATTTTAACCCCCCTGATAATGTCTAAAGGG
Source organism: Pectinophora gossypiella (assembly GCF_024362695.1). NCBI lineage: Eukaryota > Metazoa > Arthropoda > Insecta > Lepidoptera > Gelechiidae > Pectinophora > Pectinophora gossypiella. The sequence goes on from NC_065409.1 coordinate 9,403,417, forward strand.
CAGTGTTTTGTTTGAAAAGTAATACCGGGTTGGTTACTGTTGGTTATTACAGTCAATCGTTGATTTGGAAAACCTATAAGTATATGACAAAAGAAAAAATATTCTTAATTTTCGTTCCTATACTTATTTTTTATTTATACATTTTGTTTTATTATTTTTAAGCATTAGTTTTCACTAATATAGTTGGGTCGACCATTATAGACGGCGATACGCCTCCCCCTATCACGTTTGTCTAACAGAAAGCTTGTTGAGGTGTGGGTACTTAGTTCATCTTGCGATGAATGTACCCCTGACTATCCCATTGAGATAGTCGTGAGCTAGATATTATGTAAATTTTCAGTATTTCAACTCTAAATGCTGCAATCTACCTAATTTGTTCAACTCGTCGCTTCTCAACGAGTGTGGGTTCAAATCTGTCATCCTGTACCATACACATGAGCCAAGAACTGGTAATAGCCATGTAAGTAGCTGAATTTTACTTTATAACTTTTGATTATTTATTTATTTCAAGCAGGGGCCTTAGCCAAGTTGCAAACGATTACGAAAAACGACAGTGATAAAAGGTATAGAATTGATTGCCTCTCTTCGAAAACATTTGCACTTTAGCTAACCCCATTGGTCTATGTTTTGCCATAAGGCGGTTATTATTTAATTATTTATTTAATGGATCACTTACAGCAGCTTAAAACAGTACTATAATATGTAAGCACATAACAATAATTACACAAGCAACAAGTTAATTGTACAAGTGAACACATAATAATAATTATAAGCCTCATATGTCTGTTGCAGACGATTTATGACTACTTACATGCTCCGTGGTCCAGTGGTTGAGCGTTGGGCTCACGATCCGGGGGCCCTGAGCTCGAATCCCGTTGGGGACATATCACAAAAAATCACTTTTTGATCCCTAGTTCGCTTAGGATATTACAGGCTGATCACCGGATTGTCCGAAAGTAGGATGATCCGTGCTTCGGAAGGCACGTTAAGCCGTTGGTCCCGGACTACTTACTGATGTAAGTACGTAGTCGTTACATGAGCCAATGTCAGGGTCCTTTTGCGGCTTAAATAATAACGCTGACACCAGGATGGATGAGGTTGGTATTCTACCTCACAACCCACACGATAAGAAGAAGACCGCCTAATGCGTAAGTGCGAGCGAAATAGGCAGTTCGCGCGGTACTCCTTACTCCTTACCGGCTTTCGGCCATTTAAGACTAGAGTAAGACCCAGAGGGGGTGAGGTTAGGGCCCGATACGAATTGGTGCGGGGCGGAGTTACCGTTCTATGTTGTACATAATTTTCGTTTTTACTCTTATTATTATTATTGCGTATGGCAGACAAAAATAAAATAAGCATCCTGCGTGGATCATATATCCAGTTTAACACATTGACAGTCCCCATACAAAATGTTTTGACTTCCTTGTAAGTCCCGAATATTACTTCAATGTTAGATTTTTTGAATATTTTTACTAAACTTTCAGTTGCATCAAACTTTAAACAGGTGGAAAGTAGCATTCGTCAAACATACTGTAATACAAATCTCTGCTTAATTACTGGGTATCCACATGGAGCACCTGCACTTAGTGTGTATCCGGTCGTTTCTTAGTGACCCATGTATGGGTCACGGACGTATGGAGCTAATCCGTTATGACCCGTATATGGAACACTGGACTGTCAACGTGTTAAGCTCCCCTAATCAAGTCTCTGCCGCATCCGTCACACAATGCAGCTCTAGTTTTTTACTCTATGGTTACGGTATGAACTTTCAGACTCCGGAAGTGACAACGACCACCGCAAGAAACGATGGTGACGTAGTGAAACTTGTGGATCTTAATGCGATTCGGAGCGGTGGAGACCCTGCAGATGTAACACCAAATAATGTAAGTGTCTTACATTAATTTATGCAGCATTCAGCAGCTCTGGAGCATTTGCGGAGGCACGATGGACGGGTTCCATGCAATCTTGCGTAAGCGAGTTGCTTCACTGTTGGAACGAGTGCGTGGCAGTTTCAACAGAATCCTGAATGCGATTGCCGATAAATACGATATGCCCTTGATGTGCCACCTGATTGGGATGGTGGGTATCCGTCAGAATCACCGGTCACTCGTATTTTGTCGGCGTATTTTAAGTTGAAATGGTGCTCAATATTGCTGTCCACTTAGTGCCGCCTGGTGCCTGTCACTAGAGTACGGCTTCCAACGTATTTTAGCAATAAAATAACATTTAAAGGTGACCGGCGGTTCTGACGTCAGGATGGCCGGTCACACAGTGCGTTTATGGCTATAGACGCCAGGAGACGATAATATTTATGAGCTAATAGATTTAAATCCGAATATCGTCCACCAACTTAGTTGTAAGTTTTTGTTACTAACCCTATGGATTTTATGTGACCAAATAAACATTTTTTGCATTTGAATTATGCACTTACTCACTTTAATACGTCACTTATTCTCCGTTACTTCTTTTCTCACTTTGTTAGCCAAACAATCGAGAAGCGACATTTGAACCTGTACTCATTGAAGACATGAGCAGTTGCTATTCATCTGTGCAAGTTTATCTGACTTGTTTACAAATTGAAATGTCAATTTCCACGCATAAAAAAATTTAGTAAGGTAACCTTGACTGCTCGGTTCAGGCCTCGAATTAGTCAACCGGAAGAAAAATCCGGAACCGGAAGTACTTGCTTCACAACGCTGATCTACCGAGGCGTAATAGCAAAACTAAAAATCGAACATAAAATTACGCCCGTTTCTGACCTCCAGGACTTAGATCCTCTCGCGTGTTGCGACCTCTCTGGCTTCATCGACCCCTCCTGGAGACAAGAATGCAATTTCCACGTAACCTGGGACAAGGACACTCGGATGACGGTACAAACCCCACCAGAACCTGTCACTGTATCACCGACCACTACTGCCAGACCTGGACAGATGAGGGATGTGAAGGTCGTGCCTGAGACGGTGAGTTATGATGATGATGATGTTCATAATGACATCCGTGGTCTAGCTAGTGCCACAACCAGCAGGTCTAACATGCGCAATGTGATAAAATTTTGTCAAGGTCTTTTTATTGATTCTAACGGTCTCTGTGGTCCAGTGGTTAAGCGGTGGACTCACGATCCGGAGACCCCGGGTTCGAATCCCGGTGGGAACATATCACAAAAATCACTTTTTATAACAAAGAAAAAAAGGTGCATATGTCTGTTATCCATGAAATTAGAAGGTAAACGAAGGAAAATCTGAACAACGCCATCTATATTGTTTTTGAGGAACATAGCCTGGGAAATCTCATTGGGTTTGGTTTTTAAAAGACTTGGGCCTATATTACTGAATCCAAGAAGACTAAGACAAAATAACTAACCCACGTGGACTCACTAATTACTCATATATGTTAGAGTACGAATATTATACTCTGATCCCAAGGTAACAGTGACCTTTGTGGAGAACGCATAGCGCCAGTTAAACAATGGTTCACTGTCACGGGTTACTTTTATTGGATGTTCTCTGTACGGAGTTCGACACAAGAATGGTACAACTCGTGCGGCTCGCCTTCTTATAAGGGTTGTCCCCACTACCGTACCTTGCACGTGTGTCGTAAACAAGTGCAGGTGTTGTTTGTTTGCTAGCCGCACGTGTTGTTTACAGTTAACATAATATTTAGATTTTCAATACTTCGCTGTCGCGCTATCATATATCTGTTTCTATTCGCAGTGCGAGAAACAATCCTGCGTATTCAGGAAGCTGAACATAATATCTGACTCAGGATCTGTTGACATCGATGCCTTCTCCAAACTATTGGATAACATGACAAGCGCGCACGCATCCTGGACTAAGGCTAAAGCTCGAGTCGTGACCAAATGTCTGAGCAAACCTATCACAGATTACGTTGAAGATTGCGAGATTAATAAAGTGTTGGCATGCACCTTTGATGTTCTTTCTGAGGTGAGTTTGGAAACTTAATAAAAAATAAAATAATGTTTATTGTGATATATGTATATGAAATTAGAAGGTTGAACGAACGGTTTACATAACACAATTAAATAAAAATAACAAAAATAAAAATATTCTTAATTTCTCAATTTTTTAGTTACATGGTGCCGAGACCTCCCATTAAGTAATCTTAGGATACTTGTGGCGGGAATGTCTCGCAATTCCCAAGGGGTAGGTACAGTTTGTGAGTTAAGAAATGTAATAACAAGTGTGACTTCTATAAAAATTATACAAGCTCAGCATAATAATATGACGAAATAAAATGTCTCGACCCTGGTTTTCAGCCTGCACCTGTATTGTTGAAGGCCAATAATCTATAGGATACTGATAAAGTACAATAAACGACGACACTAAATAATAAAAAGAAACCAAAAACCAATAATAATGCCAATACATGCGGAAAGACATCATTAAGGACACTTTGTTGTTTCATTATTAGGTTTGTAACATCTTAACACACCTTAACACGTTGAGGGACAGAGCGGCGAAAGTAGCGTTGCCGAATCGATATTCTTATTTATTTTTAGGGTTTCGAACCTCAAAAGGACACAAAATAAAACATTAAAGAAGAAATCTCAAGTTTTTATATGAAGAAGCCTAATTGTCCATACAAACCACCCACCTATCCTGACAATATTGACGGTCAGAAGAAAAACACATCAAATTAAAACAATTTTTTATTTCATTTCAGAACTGTCCACATAGTCCAAAGCATGATATTTGCAAGTAAGTTTTATTATATTTATTTAAGTATATCTTTTTCTAATCGTGTGGGTTGTCAGGTGGAATACCAACCTCATCAACTAGGTACTTATATTAAATTTATCAGTTCCATACTTTTACGTCCGAAAAATCCACTTGATATCAACTCAGAGTTATGGTCTGAATCCTTAATATTATGTTTACGTTTGTGTTTTACTTATTTCAGGCACTCAAGCTCAATACGAAATGATACAATGTGCCAGATAAGTGCTTCGAAGTTTCGACCAGTGAGTATCGACTTATAAATAATATTTTCGACATAACATAACTTAAGCCCACGACTACATCCCAATGGGGTAGTCAGAGGTACACCTTTTTTTTTGTAACGAAGGGGAAATCCTCATGGATACCTCGCCACTCGGGGGAGCGACGAGGTTATGTCGGACTCTTACCGACTAAAACCCCTTCGATGGCCCTCTGCGGTGCATGTCGGGGAGCTCCGAGATCTCTGTCGAACGCACCGGTGCTCCCCTCGCACTTGCTTTCACTAAAGCGCGTCCCGGGGTAGATCCCCACCCCTACGCCATCCCAGTTTTACGGCGATGCGAGGCCATATCGCATTGCCGTCCATCCCGGAGATCGTGTGTTGAGTGGTTCGGGCCCCCGCCCTTATCACTCACGATCCCCAGTGTCCCCTTTCAGTCGCCTCTTACGACAGGCAGGGGGTACCGTAGCCCTATTCTTGCGCCCGGAACTACAGGGCGGAGTCAGAGGTACACCTATCACACGGTGAAATAAGTAGCCACGTCTCACCGAGCGTTCTGTTAGACCAACGAGATAGCGGTTGAGCGAACTGTGCTAGTGAAAACTGCAGTCAAGATAAATTAATGTCTCATTGGTGCAAGTCCGCTACCGGGGTTTGAACCGACGCTCCCTGATTGAGAAGCAAGTTGGTGTACCACAGGACCACAGTAAGTTGGTCTTAAGTAGTCCAGATAGCAATATGACTAATAGTGGAGTCAATGAAGGGTTTCACTTCTAACTGCTTCGGAACTGCCAGGGACAGGTCCGATTATGATGATTTCAATATTTTCAATCGTCAATATTTTTTTATTTGATCGAAATATTTATTTGCGCCACTCAAGATGTTTCTGATTTTAAATGATAAAAAAAAACTATGCTTACAAAAGACACACACACACACGCACACACACACACACGCACACACACACACAAAGCCACATTAAGCCGTTGGTCCCGGCTATTAGCCGTAAAAACACCTCCACCAACCCGCAGTGGAGCAGCGTGGTGGAGTATGCTCCATACCCCCTCCGGTTTATTGAGGGGAGGCCTGTGCCCAGCAGTGGGACGTATATAGGCAGTTTATGTATGTTATTTTATGCTTACAAAAGAAAAAAAAAACATCAAAATCGGGCCTGTCCCTGGCAAATTAGAAGTTAGTTAGGAAGCTCAGGCTTTATTGACTCAACTATAACTACATTTTGGGGAGGCCTATGCCCAGCAGTGGGCGTCGTACGGCTGATAATGATGACGATGATGATAACTACATTAAAGACTGTCGCAAAGCGAAGTGACTAGATATTATTTCATGGTTTTGCGTTCGCTGCCTATGATTCAACGCAACTTAAACTCTTATTATAAACTCTTATAATTAGGCCAGACGCGCACTACGAGTTTTTCGCCGCGCGGCAGAAAAAAGCTGCGGCATAATGTCGCACTGTAATACTGAATCCAAACAGTTTTAAATTGTATTGCGCGCATTTGACGGCAGAGCCACCGCAGCGGCGCAGCATTACAGTGCGACATTATGCCGCTGCTCTTTTCTGCCGCGCGGCGAAAAACTCGTAGTGCGCGTCTGGCCTAATTACAAGGGTCATCATTTATACCCAGAAACAAAGACAAAAGATGTATATGTCTGTTATTCATGAGATTAAAAGGTTAAACGAAGGCAAATCTGTACAGCGCCATCTTTGGAAAACGTAGCCTGGAAAGTCCCTCAATCTATTTCCACAGAAACACCGCAGACAGTACTGCGGTCTACCCAACCTGGTTAACCCTGAAGTATTGGCTGAGTGTGGAATGAACTCTATCACTCGCATGGAGTATGTCCCAGACCCCGTCACTAGCCGGCCTAAGACGCACTGGTGGAGTAAAGCCAGTCATTCAGTAAGTAATATCATGGTATAAGAAAACCAGATATGCTCAATCCTATGACAAGCCGCCATTGCTAGCCCTTTGATGACGTAAGTGTTACCACAGTGTTACCATTAAATTGGTATCTCCAAAATTCCAAGGACGCAAATTTTATTATTGGTATTTAAGGTAACACGACTTAGTATAAATTACATTCGAATTAGTATTTAAGTGAATTACTGTAATGTATTTAATTACTATTACTTGTCACATATATAAAAAAAATAAAACTGTATGTAAATCTTTTACTAGAAGTTCAAAATTTTCTTGCAAAGTAAATATAGGAATAATGGTCGGGCGGGGGTAATTTATTTTTTACGAAATGGCATCACAGGGTGGGACACGTCAGCTGGGTTAATTTTGAAATGTTTGCTGTCACTTTTGAGCATACCTGGTTTTCTTATACCATGAGTAAAATTACCCTTCCCCTAACCAGACCTCGGACATTCCATACAAAAATCCCATTCTTACCGTTTGCCACCTAACACCTAAGTGTGAGCGAGACAGGTAATGCATGCTCTCCCCTTACTCCCGAGCAGCTTATGGTCATATAAGACTAAAGTAACACCCAGAGTGGATGAGCCGGATACGAATAGGATAGTTTCCAACTAGTCAAATCGAGAGACCGGCCCGACTCGCCGATGCCGCGGGCAGCTATGTGACTGCGTGCAATCGCACCCAGCGGTTCAGCAGCGGCGAGTCGTACTGGTCCGCCAATGTGCTCATGATGGTGTTAAGGCTGGCGCGCGCACGGCGCACCAGAGACGCACAGCGCTTACGCATGATCGCGTGGAAGTCCTAATAATAATCTTATTAATTAATAAGTCTTAATAAATAAGCCATTGTCAAAATTAAAGCTTGCCTTTAATAACTGCTTTCCCATGTGTATAAAGTATTTAATAAATTACCGGATACTTTCAAAGACTGTAAACTCAATAAGTTTCGTATAGCAGTTAAACTCTGGCTTGGAGATAGGTGCTTTTACAGCGTAAAATAATATTTAGACTACAAATAACAGGTTTTAAGTGTATAATTGAAAGCATGTATTAAGTGTGTAGAATATTTGTAAAATTGATATTATTATTTGTTATTGTTTTTAAATAATCTGTGTGTATGCCTGAAAGGTGGTATTTGGTGATACTCAATGAAAAATAACAGCTGTTTGTAACCTAAATATCATGACCAGAACAAATTTAATTTAATTAAAATGGTTTATTTTTTTCAGTGCAAGACCATGACGGATTCAACCAAGTGTTTGTTGAACAAGATGGGTGTGCTTAACAAATATGGTTTCTTAGATTATTTCAAGATGAAAGACAGTATCCGCAAGTTTACATCGGAACATAGTTGGGCAACACTTACCGAGGCGTATTTGACCTTTTTTATTGCTACCCCATGTACCAAGACCAGTGTAACACTCCTAAGAAGTTTTTGAACGTCGTTGATGCTATGTTGATGGTAAGTTTAAGCACTATTTTATTTTCTTCTCATCGTCTCGATGGCAAACTAAATAGTCATCACCATCACCAGCCCATTAACGTCCCCACTGCAGGGGCACGGGCCTTCTCTATGGATGGATAGGGAGATCGGGCCTTAAACCACCACGCGGGCCCAGTGCGGATTGGTGGTTATTAACGACTGCTAATGCAGCCGGGACCAACGGCTTAACGTGCCTTCCGAAGCACGGAGGAGTTCGAGATGAAAACTTTTTTTTTGTGGTCACTCATCCTATGACCGGCCTTTGCGAAAGTTGCTTAACTTCAACAATCGCAGACCGAACGCGTTTACCGCTGCGCCACCGAGCTCCTCAACTCAAACTAAATAGTATCGGCCCAATTCTGGCAACAATTCGTTT